>NC_092248.1:7216702-7234202 GCF_036320965.1 Panulirus ornatus | reverse complement strand
AGCTACCAACCTCATAGAGGTGAAAAATGCTTAACGAAGCTTAATTATAAGTTCACTTTCCCCTCCCCTTCCTCCCCTCCCTTCCCCTTTCACTCACTTTCATCTCCTCATTCCATCCCCCCACCATGGTCACTTTCTCCCCAACTCATTTTCTTTATCTTAACATATTTCTTTTAAATACAGGATTCGAACCACTTAAGAGAGAGAGAGAAAAAAAATAAAAAAATGTTCACCTCAAAGCTCTCTCTCTCTCTCTCTCTCACCCCAACTCATTTTCTTTATCTTTACATATTTCCTTTAAATGCAGGATTCAAACCACCTAAGAGAGAAAAAAATTAAAAAAATAAAATGTTCACTTCAAATCTCTCTCTCTCTCTCTCTCTCTCTCTCTCTCTCTCTCTCTCTCTCTCTCTCTCTCATGAAATTATACCACCGCGTCTAATTTGCATATAGATTACATCTCACTCATTTGCCCTGAGATAAGCTACTGTAAAAGTGCCAACAAAGATAATCGGACATTCTAAAAATTTCCGAATCATTTGCTTTAAAAATTTAATTTTTTCCGAATCATTTGCTTTAAAATTTCCAAATCATTTGCTTTGAAAAATTTATTTCTTTTCCCGAATCACTTTTAAACAGTCGGGAGTAAAGTAGGCATTTTCCTATATCACCCGAAGAAAAAAATTGAATCTAAAAATTTTCTGAATGAAACTTACTGGTTTTTAAATCAGGTTTAAACTTTCCGAATCATAGCTACAATTTTTGACTCACACTAGAAAAAAATTTACTTGTAACTTGGATTCTCACACAATCATGATGACCCAAATTTCACAAATCACGTTCCTGAAACCCCCCCCCGCATCAAAAAATTCCTGAAACACTTAACAATAAAAGAAACTCCCAAGACGTAAAATCTAAAATCATAAAAATCAGATAGACTTAAAATTCAAGATGATTAAAATCAAGACTTAAAATTCAAGATGATTAAAATCAAGACTTAAAATTTAAGATGATAAAAATCAAGACTTAAAATTTGAAATGATAAAAATCAAGACTTAAAATTTAAAATGATAAAAATCAAGACTTAAAATTTAAAATGATAAAAATCAAGACTTAAAATTCAAAATGATAAAAATCAAGACTTAAAATTTGAAATGATAAAAATCAAGACTTAAAATTTAAAAATCATAAAAATCAGACATGAATAGAAAAAAAATCTTATTTCAGAATCACATCTAAAAATTCCCAAATCGCTTCTTGGAAAATCCCGAGAGCCACAATTTCAAAAATTTTTTTCCCCTCCGCGTCGCTTCTGCCAACTTTTCGACCATCACACTGGCATGATTTCAGGCCGTCTTAAACTGCCCGGTAGGACGGTCAAATGGAGTAGCAGAGTGGGGCTGAGGGAGGGAGGGGCTGAGGGAGAGAGGGAGGAGCTGAGGGAGAATGAAAGACAGACGAGAAGCGAAGGGCGAGGAAATGGAGGGAGAGGGTGAGGGAGTAGAGGGAGAGGAGCGGGGATGGGGGGGGGGGGTGGAATAAACTGTGGAGAGAGAGAGAGAGAGAGAGAGAGAGAGAGAGAGAGAGAGAGAGAGAGAGCCTCGTACATGTCTCGTACATGTCTCGCCGAGTCTTCGGGATCTTCAACCCCTCCCCCCTCCCCCAAACACACACACACACACACATACACACACACACACACACAGAGCCCGGGCTGGGGCCCAAACAGCTGGATGTGGGTCGTTGGTCGACCAAGCTGTTGGATGAGACGCAGTGTACCAAAGGCAGGCATACTGCACCAGCATATTACGCCACCGTACGCTAAACGCATATCGTATACTCATGGTATACCATACAATGAACATCCCATACCTCAAAGGTATACTACAAGCCCACCTTCCAATATACCCTGGAAGTATACATGCTAATAATAACTACCTAATGACACCTGGACTTTAAAAGACACAGTCAAGCAAGTGCTTAATCACCAGCTAACGACCGAGAGAAACAGGAGGGCTAATCACTAATTACCAGATCCATATCAGGGTACCTCCACTGACGTCATAATTACCAAAACGTTGATTTAATCATTATGCCACAACACACACTGTTCTATATAATCCCTGACCTCGTATCTAAAAAGGAAAAAGAAAAAAAAAAAGGCCATGTACATTTCAAAAAAGGCTTTGGATTGACCCATCACCCGGGAAAAAAAAGGTGATTTACTGGCCATTTAAAAGGCATTTAGGCGATGGAGAATAACCTCAAAGGATAGTTAGAAGTGGTTCACATGACCTAAAGGATTTCCGTTGAAAAGAAAGAATATAAAAAACATCAGAACTGGTATTTTCAAATTTAATTGGCGTTCTCTTTGATCCCAAGATGAAAAATAGAGTCCAAGTACGTCTTTTTTTTTACGAGGTGTGTGTGTGTGTGTGTGTGTGTGTGTGTGTGTGTGTGTGTGTGTGTGTGTGTGTGTGCAGATATGGGTTGCTTTGCCATGTGTAACAGACAAGACTCTCTCCCATACGCCCCTGGCGTAATGATACGCCATCATCAAAACACACATCCATAAGACCGCGTTATTGCTCCCTGTGAACAATTGAAAGATAAAAAAAAAATTTATCAAGTATTTATAATCAGAGTTTTAACAGATCAGGGAAATAATTGTTATATTCATATCAGGATTCGATACAAGCACCAATTATCTTTTGAGATCAGTGAAATAATTGTTATCTAAAAAAAATATATACGGATGATTCGATATGTGCTCCGCAATTATCATTATTTACTTCTTTTTTTTTTTACCATTTATTGTTACATGTATTTCAAGTCATTTTATTCGGAGGATCGACACAGGCTAAATGCCCCAGAGAGGGGAGGAGGAGAGGGGAGGGGAGAGACTTTTAAAAGGCCCTCGTCAGTCAGCAACGACGTATGGAAATGAGAGAGAGTTAGAGAGAGAGAGAGAGAGAGAGAGAGAGAGAGAGAGAGAGAGAGAGAGAGAGAGAGAGAGAGATTTCTCCCCAACTTGTTTAACAGTCTAGCGAGCTTAGGAGACCGCTTCTCTGTGAGACGGAGAGCAGGAAGTGGGACGCGCTGGTTGTTACAACCACAACAACATCGACAACACACACACACACACACACACACACAACACACACGTGTCAAGACGAGCAAAGCTCCCTATTTCACCCGAAGCCATATATATATATATACACACATACACACACATATATACATCGCAGAGCCGGCTGATCTTGGAGATAGATAAAGGTGGACGCGAGGTGGGCTTAAATCAGCGATCGCCCCAGGGGAAATAAAGATCAACGTAAGATTAACAGAGACAGCTCCTTGAAATTACTAGCGTGCGTTGAGGGGTTACTCGCTCGCCATGCAGACATTACGTTTATAATAACAACATTTGGTTATGGTGTGGATAAATATGTCGTCTTGAAATACTGACTGAGCATATATATATATATATATATATATATATATATATATATATATATATATATATATATAAAGACGACTGAATCGTGAATATATTTGCTTTTGCCTGTAGTGTGTGTGTTACGGGGAGCGAGTTTTACAGTCGTGTTGCCCCGTCTCTTAACCTTAAATGTATGCACCATATCTTTACTCCTACACACACACACACACACACACACACACACACACACACACACCAGCCAACTGAAAGATGAACACGTGGGTTGGGTTTGGGCCAAACGCCGCGCCCAGGATTCGAACCCACGCGGGCCAGCGTTGACTCACGGCCAGCAACACTAAACCCCCACACCATGATTAGCCATACAACAAGCCTGGGACTTGACGGTTTCCTTCCCCCCTCCTCCCCACACACACACACACACACTAAGCAGGCATAGACATGCAGACACATAAAACCCACGCGGGTACGGACCATTAATTAAGCTGCCACGCACTACATTATCACTTTCGGGGCAGACGTTCGTAAAACCCGTTCCCCTCCCATCGGCTGGCCACATGCAGCGCGCACGGTGGACTGGTCTTGCTGACCATACGAAGGGCCCGCCACTGACTGACCCCCCTGTTTAACCCACGGGCATCGAGTTCTGGGATGATATCAATGAGGTAACAGGGGAGAGAGGTGTGGCACGACGCGACAGCTACCACTAAGTGGCACTTTGAAAACTACCCACACTGTAGAATGATCATTTCCAGTGGTACCCGTACGAGAACGTTATCATCATTCGTCCACTAAATCATTCCTTAAAAGATAACTGTTGTAGCGTCAAATTATATATATAATCCCTGCTATCTATCTCTTTTGATTATGTGATATTATTATCAGTATTTGTTCTAATCACTCTCACAATCATCATCACTATTATCATCACTATTATCATCACTATTATCATCACTATTATCATCACTATCAGTACGAACTACTGCTATCATTATCACCTACTACTACTACCACTACCACTACCACTACTACTACTACTACCATCATAATCATCAAAGAGGCTCTTTCATATGGCCCACCTACATCTTCCAGGCTCTTCTCTACGTGGGGGCATAAGCAGAGATTTTAATTATGAGCTGCATACCTTACCTCGGACGCCCCGACCCCCACCCTGGACTCGCAGATAAGAAGCGCCAACGTGAACGGAATACTGGCCCTGGTGAGAGAGAGAGAGAGAGAGAGAGAGAGAGAGAGAGAGAGAGAGAGAGAGAGAGAGAGAGAGAGAGAGAGAGAGAGAGAGGGAGAGAGAGAGAGACTGACTTGGAGCTGCAAGGTAGAGAGAGAGAGAGACAGAGAGAGAGCAATGCATTCTCCTGGCGTACACTCTTGCCACGGGATATCATACCAGCGAACAAGACCACCTGACGTCGGAGATATTGCAATGATTACTCGACCTTCCCCTTTTACCAAAGCGCCGACGAGTGTACACACCTGCTTTGAACGAACACACTACACACACACACACTACACACACACACACACGCACACTAGCCAAACAGACAGCCCTGGGCGAGAGTTCTGGCAGGATGGAAACACAAAACAGGGGCGTCCTCCCAGCAGGCGTCCATTATACCACGGTGGCTGGCAAGGAATCAGCGCCGGGAGAGACGCTGTCCATTTGAGGCGAGCTGCTCAGATCGAGGGAGATACTTCTGCATCATTGTTTTCTTTTTTTTCTGTGTGGTGTTTGAGGCTCTACAACCCAAGTTCCCCTTGGCCGCCCGGGCGGGCGGGGCGCTCGCCGCCGCCGCCCCCCGCGCGCCCTCCCTCCCAACCCCTCATTCGTCCCTCATGTTCCAGGAATAAGCATTTGCCCTAAACAAGGTGGATTAATACTAATCCCCTGTAAGTATGAAGAGAGTAACGCGGCTATATGATATCAAACCACTCCTTAAGGGAGATAATACATCAGTTTTAATATTGCCAAAACGACGGAGGGGGTTGTCATCGAGGGAGCTCGCGGGGAATTTGAGAGGTTGTGTTGTGCAGATAACTCCATTCGCACCGTTGTCAGGGAGGACCAGGTATATTCATATGTCCAGGCTGAACCTTTAGTGGGGACGTACTTCCAACAACAGGGGCGCGCGCCCCTGGAGTGTAAACTTGCTACCTCCCTGCAAAGGGCAAGGACGCCCCTTGGGGAAGGCTTGCTAACCCCTTGGTAAAAGGGCAAGGACGCCTCTAAGGGTATACGCCCCCCACACCCCGTGGTATAAAAAAAAAAGAACGGCGAAGGCCCTTGAGGTAGTAGACCTGTTACTACCCTCGAAAAGGCTAGCAACGCCCTTGGGGAGGGAGTGGAGACTCACTACCCCTGCTACATTACGGAGGGCAACACATCCCAGCTAGGGAGATATTATTATACACACCAACTCCAAAACTCGCAAACTTAGCAAATATTATTTACTGCGAACACAAATACACCAAACACGTTTGCCCAGTGTCCGCGCTCAAAAAGATTCATTTATCAGCGAAAGTGCGGCATGTTCACCGCAGGCGCATCATGTTCGGTATGAGTTCAACACCTCTTACGTCCTCATGGTCAATCATTATTCCCCCACGTTCGGCGAAAAGTGCGTCATGTTCGCTCGGCACTCTCACAATCACCGCGTGCGTCTCGTGTGCTTGCAGCGCATCATCTTCACCGCCATGTTCTTCATGTTCATCCCCTGTTCCCCGCTCAGGGCGGCGCGTTCAATGTTCAGTTTTAAGTGTTACACATTTGCCCTTAAACTCTCGGGTCGCTGTGCATCCATCAGGCTCAAGGATAGACCACCATGAACAAATCCTAAGTCGACTGGGGTGGTCATGGCCACTAAGTGTTTAACTGTGAGACAAAGAGGAAGAAGAAGAAGAAGAAGAAGAAGAAGAAGAAGAAGAAGAAGAAGAAGAAGAAGAAGAAGAAAAAGAAGAGGAAGAAGAAGAAGAAGCAGAAGAAGAAGAAGAAGAAGAAGAAGAAGAAGAAGAAGAAGAAGAAGAGGAAGAAGAAGAGGAGGAGGAGGAGGAGAAAGAGAAGGAGGATCTGGGGGATCTTTTAGTCGCTCTAACTCTACCTCTTAATTCTGACTGTGGCGAGTCCAGGTGGACGAATGCTTGCAAATCTGCCAATTCGACAGTTTCGCCTCACATAGAGAGAGAGAGAGAGAGAGAGAGAGAGAGAGAGAGAGAGAGAGAGAGAGAGAGAGAGAGAGAGAGAGGGAGAGAGAGAGAGAGAGAGAAAGGCGTTTACATCCAAGGGTCTTCTTCTATAGTCTGGTGAACACATTTGATAATAATACTAATCATTACCACACACACACACACACACACAATATTCCTCTCCAACCAACACCACCTCTCTCTCTCTCTCTCTCTCTCTCTCTCTCTCTCTCTCTCTCTCTCTCTCTCTCTCTCTCTCTCCCGCACACACAACAACCCTCCCATCCACCCGCCCACCACCCCATCACCACCGCAATATCATTCACCGCTCGGAAATGTCGCCACCTTCCCCCTTTTAAAATACGTCCGGGAAATTATAGTGAATATTGGTAAACGCATAAATCCTTCATTGTGTGTGTGTGTGTGTGTGTGTGTGTGTGTGTGTGTGTGTGTGTGTGTGTTTGGCACTGCCCGGAACCGACCATGGATGCTGTTGACAGAGTGAGAGAGGTTTTATGGGGGCGCCCCGAGCCGATACGCCATCGGACCGATGTTATCGGCGTGAACAAAAAAAAAAAGAGAGGAAAGAGTAAAAGAGAAAAAAAAAATTTGGTGTAACCAGTTAGTGGCAGCTGACGTAGGGCTCCTCCCCCCCCTCCCCCACACACACACACACACACACACACACACACACACACACACACACACACACACACACACACACACACACGCCAGGTACAACTGGGACGTGTTGTTGTTGTTGTTGTTGTTGTGCGATGTTGGGTCGCGTCAAAGCGTTATAACCCCACGGGGGTTCGCGTCCTCGTCGCGCTGAAAGGGTCGTACCGTCGGGGGTCGTACCAACATCGCGCGACGTTCATGGGGTCGTACCGTCGTGGTCGGGTGGTGGGTGGGTGGGTCGTGGTCGTACCACCGTCGCGTTCATGGGGCAGTACCGTCGTATGGTCGTACCAACGTCGCGCGACGTTCATAGGGTCGTACCGTCGCGTCGTGGTCCTCAAAGGGGGTCGTACAGTTGGTGGTACTCCAGTCGTATCGTCGGCGCTCAAAAAGGGGTACGTGCACGTATACGTGGTGTACGCGTCGTGAATCTCACGGCTCGACCCGTCGTGCTCACGGGGTCGTACCGTCGCCGTGCGCACGGGACTGGCACCCGGACGAACTACCCCAGCCCATCACCAGCACCACAGCGACGCACAGACGCAGACTAGAAGGAAAAGCAGATATCGTACCCTTGTGACGACGTACACACGAGTGTACAATTCCCTCCCCCCCGAACTGTACAGAAAAGTAATTGCATATTCTCTCTCTCTCTCTCTCTCTCTCTCTCTCTCTCTCTCTCTCTCTCTCTCTCTCTCTCTCTCTCTCTCTCTCATAGACCTCAGTTACACTTTGTCTAATGAACTATCAGTCATCAATATTCTCACTGCCATTCTACTAACCACTCCCATTATAACTACCACAACTACCACAACTACTACTACTACTACTACCACTACTACTACTATCACTACTACTACAGACTTAATACATCAGCCCGGCTACAGGGGGGAGACAAAGGTATACAACAAAATAAAGCTAATGATGACGAATAATGAATGATGAGGGGAAACGCATATTGCTACTGGGTTTTCCCTTGACCCCAGAATAATTCGGGACGAACGCAACCCGGAAAGACAAGCCCCGGTAACCAAACTGGAATTAACGAGAATTGGAACGCTGATAAAAAAAAGAGGGTCCATTTGACCTGAAAGAGGAGGGGAGGGGAGGGGAGGGGGGGGGGGGGGATAAAGACGACTACCTAATCAAGCTAATTTTCTGAGTAATTGCCTATACTTTGATAATTAGAAGAGTTTACGAATAAATTACCCTAGTTTTGTGGTGGTGGTGGGGAAGGGGGGGGTGTAACATTTGATAGCAGTAATTGCGCACACACTCACTCTCTCTCTCTCTCTCTCTCTCTCTCTCTCTCTCTCTCTCTCTCTCTCTCTCTCTCTCTTTGTTTCTTTTTTTCTTTTCCTTCACATTTTCAAAAGGATGATGCTTTTGTGATCTATCATCCCATGTCGGAGTCCTTATATATCAACCTTGCAAAAGTTTATCCCACTGAGACGTCATTCCAGTTTTCTGTTGTTGTCCTGAATACATTTCACGGTGTATGTGTGTGTGTGTGTGTGTGTGTGTGTGTGGAGAGGAGGGGATGGATGGATGGATGGATGGATGCACGTTTATTTTCAGCCTCTGTTTAACTGCATGTTTCCCCTGCAGTTACGTGAGTTGTCTGAAGATGAGTGAGGAGTGACTTTGCTACCGTCCTTTCCACGTTCCGCGAGCAATGACATTAAAATTGACTTAATTTCAGTCCTCGTAATTATGCTATTTCACGTTTGGTGAACACTGACGTTACTAAGTAATTTCGTGGTTTGTTGAGCAATTACATTACCTATGCATTTTCACATTATGTGAGTGACTGGAAATAGGTGTAACCAGAACCTATGAGTGATTGTTATCACAAATATATTACGTGAGCAATTATCTGTATAATTGTTACCAATATGACGTGTATATATATTTCACATTTTGTGAGCATTTACGTGTGTAACTTCACATTTCGTGAATAATTACCTGTCATCAATTTCTGTGAGTTATTACACGCTTAATGATTACATTATACGAGCAGTTACTCACATAATTATGTATTCTGTAGGAAATTTTTGCAGAACTTCACACGTAAGCAAGCACATGTAGTATATAAGATTTTTTGTGGATAGCGTATAAATAAATTCCTCTAAGTCCACGGGGAAATAAATCACGATAAGTTCCCAGGTGCACTTTCGTGTAATAATCACATCATCAGGAGAGATTCAAGAAAGAAATATAAGAGTCAGTTGATACACAACGAAGAGACGTAGGTAAGACGCCTTATATATATATATATATATATATATATATATATATATATATATATATATATATATATATATATATATATATTAATCACAATATCTGTGAGGGGTCTTCCATCCACCTGATCCCGCCAGAGCTGTCTCTAGGGAGCAAAAATTTACCCCACCATGAGAGGGAACCTCACTGAACTAAAGCGACCTCATTAGTCGCTCACATGAAGGGAAACTCAATCACGACAGGAAAAAAAAAAAAAAGTTGACTCAATGGGATATATTAACAATGTCCAGGGGATTTATCCCCTGTGATTCTCCCCTTACTTTTTTTTTCTTCCTATCTGGGGCTTCCCAATCAGGTGCCTTTGTAGCGGAGGGTGAGACGCCCTCAAGATAGGCGGAGGAAGGAGGGGGCTATATACACTCCCGGATGCAACTGGATGACTGGCCAGTGATGTTGAATGGCTGACACGAGACATGATGATGGCTCGGTTCGATACCGAGTGCACCGTCTACGTACTTCCCAGAGACAAAGAGGTGACCCAGAACCATCATTCCCTTCGACCATTCCCTTCAAGCGGGTCCATCGGTAAGGAAATTCGGCCCAATACGCCGCCTCTTATCTAATTCCTCATTACGTACTTCCTCATCAGCTCGTAGCGACGTAATGGTGACGGTCGTCTTCCGCTGCAGGTTTGGGGGGCCTTAGTCCTTTCACTCCTCCCATTTAAGAAAGACATTGAGTGTAGTTCTACGTCAGCATGTACATTGCATCTACGAGGAGCCGGCCTATATACACATCTTGTGATCGCCATATGTTCCATCACGATCGCCATCAATAAAAGACGACGTGGCTCCGTGTGGATAAGCTCTCCAGCCATTCCTCCAGCAACACATGAAGGAAAGACGCCTCCTCCTCACCCCGCCCGCCGTTGCATGGAAGGCTAAGAAGATGATATCTCCTCCGCGTCTGTGGTTAACCTGAGGGCCATGCATGGCAAACACAATACACCATCCCCAGTTTCCTGGCCTCACCACCACCCACCACACGCCCAATGCATGTCTCTCGGCCGACTTTCGCGCTGGTAGACGTGTGTCTGTGCATGACAAGTGCGCGTGTGTGTCTCCGATGAGGGGCCAACACAACGTCCTCTTATAGAAGCCCTTGGCTGTCCGGACATGAGTGAGGCATGAAGCTTGAAACGGGTTGACCTCGTGGATAGCATGGTGAAGAGTTCTTTTTCTTCTTCTCTGTCGTGTGGTTGACGGGCGGTCTGTCCATCCATCATGTAGGCGACGCCATACTCGACTTTATGTGTTCCCACGGACGGTGTGAGGGAACTTCCCTTTCTCGAACAAAGGAACGCTTGACAGAAAACCTTGCCAGGCGGGGGTCACGTCTATGTCGAAGGTGTTGCCAGGCGGGTCATACTCCCGTTCGAGATAGGGCAAAGTGGGTCACAATTCTGTCGCTCGGTCTTCCCGGGTGAGTTGTATTTCAGTCGATGATCTTGCCAGGTGAGTCGTTCTTCTGTCGAAGATATCGCAATGTCCCTATTTCTGTCCAAGCTCTTGACAGGGAAAGGGGGAGTCATAACCTCTGTCGAAATTCTTGACAGGTGGGTCATACTTCTTCTGTCCAAGAAGACCTTTGACAGGTGGGGGTCACACATCTGTCCAAGCCTACACACACCGGATCATCCCCCCCCCCCACCTCCGTCCGTCGAACGTGTGGGGCCACAGAGCCACCTCTCTCTCTCTCTCTCTCTCTCTCTCTCTCTCTCTCTTCTCGCCACCTCCCTCCCCCACAACCCTCGCTGGCTGGACAACTCGAGAGATTCGCTTTTCCCCTCCTCCCTCTCTCCCTCCCTCAGTACCAACAGAATACGAAGTACATATATATATGGAACCAGGACGGCGGTGGTGGTGTTATTGGAGGTGCTGCATGCTCCCTTCCACGCCGGAGGGAGGGAGGGAGGGTGATTGAGTAGTGAGTGCCAGCATGAAGACATCACCACACCCTGCCGAGGTGTGACGTCCGGCAGGTCGCGGTCGTGCTGGTGATGTCCGCTGCATTTGGGCATCACGACCCGTCGCTGCCTGAGGAAGGTTAGTGAGGTTGTTGAGTCATGGGGGAAGCAACACAATCCGGGCGTCCTGTGCTGTGCTGTGCTGGTTGTTGAGTCATGGGGGAAGCAACACAATCCGGGCGTCCTGTGCTGTGCTGTGCTGTGCTGGGCTGTGCTGTGCTGTGCTGGGCTGTGCTGTGTTGTGCTGTGTTGTGCTGTGTTGTGCTGTGCTGTGCTGTGTTGTGCTGTGCTGGGCTGTGTTGTGCTGTGTTGTGCTGTGTTGTGCTGTGCTGTGCTGGGCTGTGCTGTGTTGTGCTGTGCTGGGCTGTGTTGTGCTGTGCTGTGCCGGGCTGTGCTGTGTTGTGCTGGGCTGGGCTGTGCTGTGCTGTACTGTGCTGTGCCGGGCTGTGTTGTGCCGTCCACTTCATCGCCATGCTTCTGCTTGCGAAAAGCAGTATGACAGGGTGAGTGTTGTGCATACGCCAGGTCCAAGCCTGGCACGGGCACCTATCGGTGACAGCCCGTAATCTAGTTTAACACTTGTGGCACTGGTTGTGTGTGTGTGTGTGTGTGTGTGTGTGTGTGGAAAGGGGGTGATGGTCCCCCCAAAAAAAGAGGGAAGGGGGAGGGGGAAGCTCTTTTTCTTCCTTTTTTTTTTTTTTTTCTGTTCGGTTCGCGAGAGTTCGTGCGTGAGGGCCAGGTTCATCAAAGCTGATCTGAGGTGGGGAATTCTAAGGCCACTCTCGCGAATGAGGATTTTGCTGCCGCACGACCCCTCGAGTACGACCCACTGAGTACGACCTCACGATCCCTCGAGTACGACCCACTGGGTACGACTTCACGACCCATCGCGTACGACTTCACGAGCCCTCGAGTACGCCCCACTGAGTACGACTTCACGACCCCTCGAGTACGACCCACTGAGTACGACTTCACGACACCTCGAGTACGACTTCACGAGCCCTCGAGTACGACCTCACGACCCCTTTGGTAGGACGGTAAGGCCCTCTGGAGCATGAACGCACGACCTTTGGGTATGATGATGACGGTGGCCTGCCCCTTTGACCTATCCGAGGGTCGTAAAGGCGTGCTCAAAGGCGGGTCCCCAGTATGAGAGTAAGAACTGCCTGGTGGGGGCCCGAGTGTCCCTCGCCCGTGCCCAGGATCGAACTCCCAACCAGCAGACACGCAGTCAACAGAGTTATCCACGGCGTCGTCAGCAAATAAGAGAGCAAGTATTAAAACTGAAGCAGAGGGAGGTTTTTAAAGCCATGGAAAACGACTTGATGCACAAGATCAAGGACGTGAGGTAAATAATAAACACATCATTATAGTAAACCGACGATATACATACATATACATATATATATATATATATATATATATATATATATATATATATATATATATATATATATATATATATATCCACGTACGAGAAATGACCACAATAATCAAAGGTTGGAAGAGAAAGTGGAAAGACAATAGTGGTAGAAAGAGAAAGGGAAGAAAAAAAAAAAGACAGATATAACACCATAATCTAAATACGAACAGCAGCATTTAAAAAAAGGGGGGAAATCAACGACATATTAAGCAGCGTTATTACAAAAGTAGATAAATGATTTATAGAAGGACAGAAGAAGAGAGAGAGAGAGGAAGAGATGACTGGCTACTGTGGACGTCAGAGTGAGGAGGGAAAAGTATTATTTTCTTGCGACATGAGAAATACTGGAGTGGCTTCCGTAACGGCCTCGTTAACCGGCCATTACCAGTGTGGTAATGGACACGCGCCCTGGCCCATTGTATGGGGGTGGGGATGGGGAATGGTGGTGGTGGGTGAGGCCTTGGGAGGAAGGGAGGAGGCAGGGAGGAGGAGGTAGGAGGAGGAGGAGGAGGAGGAGGAGGAGGAGGAGGAGGAGGTAGGAGGTGGTGGCCTGAAGTGTGGTAGAGGAATGTGGTGGGTGGTGGTGGTGGCGGAAATCATCTCTTTTCCATCTAGTGGTGGTACTCTCTCTCTCTCTCTCTCTCTCTCTCTCTCTCTCTCTCTCTCTCTCTCTCTCTCTCTCTCTCTCTCTCTCTGTTCGTTTAACCGACACACACACACACACACACACACATACACACGAACAAACGAAGGGGGGGGCAACATTCACTACAACACAAACCAGGTACAAAAAAAATTGAAAATAGAATAACTAAAAGAGAGTCGTCGTCTCTATACGCCTCTATAAAATACAATGTTGATGCCATTTAATTAGTATGAGGGAGGGGGATGTGGGGATGGCTGTGGGGGGGTCGTGTCTCAGCGCATGACCACCCCCCCCCCCCTCCGCCTCGTGAGGTCATCAGACACAGAACTCGTGGCCGAGGGGGTCATCTTGGCCGTCGTATTTATGCCTGGTGTATTAACACGAGATATCTGGCACTCTTTCCTAATTAACCAGGCTGGATATAGCGCTTAATTATACGTGTCTTGCCTGATCCGCTCAGGCCAATGTATTTCGCCAAGAATTATGACCTCTCTCCTCCTCCTCTCTCTCTCTCTCTCTCTCTCTCTCTCTCTCTCTCTCTCTCTCTCTCTCTCTCTCTCTCGTCTCCTTTTCTCGTCTCATCTCACGCCTTCTTCCACCCACACCACCCCTACCCCAAACCTCAAACCCCATACCGTCATCCACACCATCTCGTAATACCAACCAACCCCATCCACCTCCCTCTTCCCCTCACAGATTCTACACACACACACACACACACACACACACACACACACACACCACCTTCCCCTAACCCCCCACACCCTCCCCCATGATCTATGAGATGGGAGGGGCCCCAGGAGCCCCTCCGGATGATAATATCAATCAGGTGATTATCATACGTCTCGCCCAACGAAAATCTGTTTCGTAGTTTACCTCGGATGATGAAAACGACAAATCTATTTCGTGGTTTACCTCGCACGACGAAAACGACAAATCTATTTCGTGGTTTACCTCGCACGACGAAGACGACAAATCTATTTCGTGGTTTACCTCCCACGACGAAAACGAAAAATATCTGTTTCGTGGTGGTTTCAATCTTTTTCTTTTTCTCTTTTCTTTTTTTTTTTTCCCCCACCTCACTAATTCTGACGCTGGGTAATGGAGACGAATGAGCGGGCTGGCTCAGCTGATAAGGGACCACAAGGTCGAGTCTAGTGTCCTCCCCCTGATATGTGCTCTCTCTCTCTCTCTCTCTCTCTCTCTCTCTCTCTCTCTCTCTCTCTCTCTCTCTCTCTCTCGTTGCCAAAGGTCCCGAACGCATGCACGTGGGGCGGGGACGACGACTACCACCTTCACCTGGAGGGGCGGGGCGGTGTGGGCAGGGGGGCAAGTAGGCAGAGTGTATAATGCCGCTGTCCAGCGAAGGAACACAGACGACTGAAGCCGAGGGTGAGTTATAATAAGAACACACACACGAAAAAATGTTTTTTTTTTCTTTACATGAACCGGATGTGATTCCCTAGATTCTGCCTGTTTCTCTCAAGAAGAAGAAGAAGAAGAAGAAGAAGAAGAAGAAGAAGAGAGAGAGAGAGAGAGAGAGAGAGAGAGAGAGAGAGAGAGAGAGAGAGAGAGAGAGAGAGAGAGAGAGAGAGAGAGAGAGGCACGAGCGCGATTTAACTCCCTCTGTACAGTACAAATAGGTAATTACACAAACCCATAACAAGACACACACACACACACACACACACACACACACACACAAAAGCAAATCTAACTACAAGGACATGCACACAAACTCACAAACCATTAAAAACAAACAAACAAAAACAGCACGTCCTTCAGTTCTAAACTGAAATGAATTCCAAAACCTTACATAATCATGGAATACTATGATCCCCCCCACCCCACCCCACCCCCCGTTTTCTCTCGCTGCTTACACAGAATCAAGATATATATCACCCGCGCAGGAAAATAACATATTTACCATTCGTTACGCTGGCAACCCGCTTCCTCAGCTCTCGACGCGATCAAATAGGCACACATGACGAACGAACGCGTTGTGTCCATCGCATCAACAGCGACACGTGCACTATTCAATTTCCGTCTGTTCGTCCCCACAACCCCCCAACCACCCTCCTTTCACGACATAGCACGCCACACGACATCGCACACCACAACCACACCCCTTCCTCGCCACTGAGGACAATGATAGTGGCGGTGGTGGTGGTGATATCTTCACATATCGCCTTCCAAAACCACAGGGAAGATATCCCAGTCAGGTTATCGCGTCGAGGGAGGGCACAGGAGGGAAAGGGGGTGAGGAGGAGGAGGGGGAACTCTAACCAACCCCCCCGGAAATCTCGATTAAAATCCCCCCCCCCCCCCCATCGCTTTTCCATGCCTGGAGTCTCCTAGGTTTTTTTTTCCGGGGGGGAGGGGGGGTTTGCGTGTGCGCGCGCGCGCGCCACGGCGGTAATTATAAGCCACGGGAATTAGTAGTTTAAGCCGCAGTATATAATCTAGATTTACCGGCAGAGAGAGAGAGAGAGAGAGAGAGAGAGAGAGAGAGAGAGAGAGAGAGAGAGAGAGAGAGAGAGAGAGAGAGAGAGAGAGATGCGCCGGGGAAAACAACGGGAAGTTTATGACAAGACGGAGATGAAAGTGGAGCCCGAAGGTTGAGCGAGGAGGAGGCGGAGGAGGAGGAGGAGGAGGAGGAGGAGGAGGAGGAGGACGAGGAGGAGGCGGAGGAGGAGGCGGAGGAGAAGGAGAAGGAGAAGGACGAGGAGGAGGAGGTGGTGGTGGTAGTGTAGCGGCGGCTTCAGTTATATTCTAATTAGAGGGAAAAAAAAAAAAGATGTATAAATCGACCTTCCTTCCCTCCCTCCCTCCTTCATAAGATATGTCAGTCTGGATGGCGATTGCTCCCTCCCTCGCGACCAGCGCCCCTCCATCATGCTATACACCCACGTCTGGACACGGAGGGTTCAACACTGCACCCTCTAGCTACGCCCGGTGCCCCTGTGTCCAACACAACACAACACTCCCCCTTCCTACACCTCTTGAGAGATATATACGATGGAGGAGGTATATCGCCACACCTCATGGTCATGGTTACATACATATATATATCGTCCTTCAATTACACTACTGTTGCTGGCTCGGGGTGTTACCGGACTCCGCGCGCAAGGTGTTACGGAGCGAGTGTGAGAGTGGCCACCTCCGACGAGACTGTAATTACAGTTAATGGAAGGAAAGGAAGGAGTGCGAAAGAGGCTTCGAGGACCTTCTCTCGTTCCAGAAAGTCTGGTGAGACGGCATGGGCAGAGAAGCACTACATATCTAAAAGGGGAGATGCAACGTGTATTTACCTCACCCAAACCTCGCAGTGTTCTGGAAGCCGTGTATACACAGGTGCTGGAAACGTTAATCTATTCCAAGACCCGACCTCCTTCGCCCGTAGCCTAAGGGGAAGCCATGTGTATACACACACACACAAACAGGTGCTGGAAATGTGAATCCTTTCCAGGACCCGACCTCCTTCGCCCGTAGCCTAAGGGGAAGCCATGTGTATACACACACACACAAACAGGTGCTGGAAATGTGAACCCTTTCCAGGACCCGACCTCCTTCGCCAGAAGCCTAGGGGGGGATAAACCTTATTATACAAAGGCGCTGGAA
The DNA here is from genome assembly GCF_036320965.1 of Panulirus ornatus. Classification (NCBI taxonomy): domain Eukaryota; kingdom Metazoa; phylum Arthropoda; class Malacostraca; order Decapoda; family Palinuridae; genus Panulirus; species Panulirus ornatus. Next base: position 7,216,909 of record NC_092248.1, on the reverse strand, counting down.
ATGTGAATCCTTTCCAGGACCCGACCTCCTTCACCCGTAGCTCAAGTCCAGCCTCACCTGGATAGCCTGCCGTTCGTGTAGAGTTACTAATGGTTGCAGTGTAATTGAAGAAGTCCTCGTCTTGTTCACCAATTATACGAGTCAGACCGGATCAGAGTCTGTTTATAACAGACTGTTCTACTCTCTGGATTCTGTTTATAACAGACT
>NC_092248.1:7181702-7211702 GCF_036320965.1 Panulirus ornatus | reverse complement strand
CATTGGCCATCCTAATCACCAGAGAACCGTGAAATACCTGTCTTTCACTGGCCTTCCTAATCACCAGAGAACCGTGAAATACCTGTCGTCTTTCATTGGCCATCCTAATCACCAGAGAACCGTGAAATACCTGTCGTCTTTCATTGGCCATCCTAATCACCAGAGAACCGTGAAATACACGTCTTTCACTGGCCTTCCTAATCACCAGAGAACCGTGAAATACCCGCCTTTCATTGCTCTTCCATTAATACCGTACATACCAACAGTATCATCCAATTACCACAGAACCATTAAACACCAGACGGACAACGGTACAATGGCATATCCACATGTCTCATACATACCCCAGCAATCATATACAAAAAAAAAGATGTGAGACTTAAGAAATGACTTAAAAAATGAGACTAAAGAGCCATTTGTTGCTCGGCTCCTTCTGACTCACTGGCAAATGACGCTGATAAGTCATCGAGGAATGGGATATCAAAGGATGAAAATGGGATGCGCGCGCCAGTGATAGACTTAAAGAGACACAGTCCGCGTCTTGCGGGGCTGACAGAACAATAGCTGACAGAGATAAGCGATCGGCATGACTGGTTTTCGTCCCAACGAAATAAATCGCATATGTTTTGGACAATCACATGTTTACCAAATGGCGTCCTAGCTTCGTCTCTTCGATGTTTATCAACTGACTTTTATTTCTCTCTTGTGTCTCCCCTGATGATGTGATTATCACATGAAAGTGCACTTGGGATACTTACCGTGTTTCATTTTCCCCATGAACGCATGGGAATATCTTGATCACGCGCAAAATTGTGATCCTTTCCAATATATATATATATATATATATATATATATATATATATATATATATATATTCAGTAGCGTCATCCACTATTAACAAACAACACGAACTCCGCTTAATAAATCACTCCCCCCCCTCCCCCGGGGCCCATTTATCAAGGGTAGACTCAACAATTTCAAAGAAAACGGTCTTGACCCACGAATTATAATCTGTAAGTAAATCCTGCTTAGGCTAATTCCAGCTCGTCAATACAAGACAGCGGCATCGAGTCCGCTAATACCTGAAGCATGACCCCGGCTGAGGATCATAGACCTGCAAATACTCTAATTCTAACACATGAGGTATTTCTAAATTCTAACACACCAGGTATTTCTAAATTCACCGACATCCAACCTGGTTTCAACCCGCGATTGAGCCAGTCGGGCGCCCTCTTCATTGCTCCAGTCCACTCGGGTTTGGAGCCACATAGGAGAACCAGTCTGGCACCAGAACGCCATACATACTAAACACTACCCATCTCTACACCAGGGTTACGTAAACCCGCGACGTGTAAACCACAGTGTGCTCTGAGACGAGAGTCCATACGGACGGAAACATACCAGTGGGGTCGACTGTACGTCACTCTTGTGCTGAAGAGGAGGGCTGAGTTTGCGTTTAAAGTGACAAGCGTTTAAATACCATCCAGGATGGAGAATTTATATAAAGGCCAAGAACCACGCCGTTTCGATTGGGGGTTCAACGGTGAAACGTGCATACACGCTGTTTCAGTGAGGGGTTCAACGATGAAACGTGCATACAAGCTGTTTCAGTAAGGAGTTCAACAATGGAACGTGCATACAAGCTGTTTCAATGAGGGGTTCAACGATGAAACGTATCCAGCGGTGAATGTATTCTATAAGCAATCAAACGTCAGGTAAGGTCAAGGTCCAAGATAAGGTCAGGGACATGGATAAGGTCAATGTTGAAGGTAAGGTCAGGGAACGTGGATAAGGTCACTGATAAGGAAAAAGTCAGAGATATGGTTTAGGTCTGGGGCGAGGATAAGGTTAGGGCCGTGGATAAGGCCAAGACGATAAGGTCAAGGTCAACGAAAGGTTAGAGACGATCATCAAATATATGATAACATGCGAGCCAACGTTTAAAACGTTCATGACGCTCCCCCGTACCTAACGTTCTTAGCACCTCACGATTAACGTTTTCAGCGTTTGCAGTACCCTTCATGGTAAACGTTTTTAAAACCTCACGGTTAACGTTTTCAACGTTCATGACGCCTTACGTGGTTAACGTTTTTTTTTTTCCTGTTCTCAACACCTCACGTTTTTTTGTGTCTTCCACGGTGTTTAGAACACTCCAGGGTCAACGCTTCCGACGCACGCAACACACCACGGTTAACGCGTTCAACGCCCGCAACACCCCAGGGTTAACGCGTTCAACGGCTGCAATCGGCGACGAACGACAACCACTTCCACCAACAAACAAAATCTAACAGAAAACCAATTAGGCCAGTCGATGTGAACGAGCGTGACTGGTGCTAATGGGTCTAGACGCCCCTCATAGCAGCAGCAGCAGCAGCAAAAGTAGTAGTAGAAGTAGTAGTAGTAGTAGTAGTAGTAGTAGTAGTAGTAGTAGTAGTAGTAGTAGTAGTAGTAGTAGTGGTAGTAGTAGTAGTAATGGCAGCAGCAGAAGGGCGGGGGGGGACAGCACCAGCTGACACAACTTCTCCACAGACGAACTTCTGATGAGGGGGTAAATATTGTGTGAGGAGGAGGGGCTCATCCCAGGACCGGGGAGGAGGAGGAGGAGGAGGAGGAGGAGGAGGAGGAGGAGGAGGAGGAAGAAGAGGAAGTAGAGGAAGAGGAGGAAGAAATATACTAAGTAGGAAAGGAAAAAGAAGAGAAGCAATATCAATATAACGATGAAATCATTATAATCTTCAATGGTAATACATGATAAACATCACTGCAACGATGAGCGATTATGACGCTGGAGGAAGAGAAAGAGGAAGAGGAAGAGGAGGAAGAGGAGGAGGGGAAGAGGGAAATAGTACAGAGTAAATAGGGACAAAGGAGGGAAGAGAGAGACTCAAGACACAACAAAAAAAGAGACAAAAAAAAAAGAAGGTGCAAATACCACAAGACCTCGCCACAACGCTCACAAAGCCAATGGAAACGGCGGATTTCCCGACGCAACGAAGACATACCGTTAAACGCGTTACGCTCGTGGACACGTCACATCGATGTTACGAGTGTGACGCTGTTGTCAGCGAGGGTAGAAGACGAAGAAGAAGAAGAAGAAGAAGAAGAAGAAGAAGAAGAAGAAGGCGAACGCTAGTGCGTGTGTGGGTTACCAAACCATCACCCGCGAGGGGATTCAGCGAGGGAAGAAGAAGGCGCCGAAGAAGGCGACGAAGAAGGCGAACGTGCGTGCGTGTGTGGTTTACCAGACCATCACCCCGCGAGGGGATGGTCTCATTCCAATCGACACACGAAAGATACCGCGTCAGTAACGTTAGGAGCTTGAGCGTGTGTGTACACCTACGCTGACCATTATGCTCAACAAATGCAACATCTCCTCCACGGGATCGCAACCCATCCACACTGCCCCTCCTCCCGTTCTTCCCCCCCAACCACAGGAGCCGACCTCCCTACCTGCCAACGACCCACCATGGCTCCTCCCGCTACAACTGCTTCAGTTCTGGGCACGGGGCCCTGGCTATGTGGGGCTACCATGGCTAACAGCACGGCTATACTGCAGAAGGGAACACTCCCTCTCGCTGCGTGGGCGTCCCGATGGTGAGGCGTCCTGCGACGCGTCGTCCTCGAGCTCTTGAGGCAAACCCACCCTCCCCAAAGACCCCCCGAAGGGCACCGAGTTGGAACGACGACTCACACGCCCCGTCAGGAGCGGCGGGGTAGCGTTCACACCATCACCACCCACGAGAGAGAGAGAGAGAGAGAGAGAGGGAACAACTGTTGGAAGAAAGCCAAGGCGGGCGTGGCCGACTTACCCAAGGGCAGGGGAACCCAACACCCGGAGAACCAGCGGCGACGTGGAATGTAGCGGAGACCAAAGGAGTGTCCAATCCAGGCTTATTAACCCACTGAAGACGTCACATGACGGGACAAGCCAGATAACACCTGACCTCACGGAGGAGGAGGGAGGACACGGGACAAGGCAGATAACACCTGACCTCACGGAAGGGTGGAGGACACGGGGCAAGGCAGATCACAGATGACCTGTGGGGAAAAGGGGGGTACAGTGGGAGAGCCAGATGACAGAGGACGCGATGGGAGAGACTTACATGGGAAAGCCAAGATAACAAGAGGACCTGATGGTCTCTGATAAGGGTTATCAGCTGAAGGACGGCTAGAGTACCCTTCAATCCCAAACCTGTACAGATGGACGGAGGATAATATAACAACAAAATACAACAGGCAGGGGTCACGCCAAACGCCTGCTGGCGTAGAGTCTCCCACAGCCACTCTGGTAATAGACATGAGGTCACCGAAGGACGCAGCTGCTGAAGAAGGAGTGATCCGGACGGACGATGAATGACCTGACCTGTTGCTGCTTAGGAGACCGAGTCCCTAAACCACCGTAAGAATCCTAGAGACCAGAGGATCCCATCGAAGGATCCTGTCCACTGGGGAAGGATCTAACCCCCTTCATTCCAGACCACAGGACCTCAGCGAAGGATACCGCAAGATACGTAGGTGCTAGGGCCTCGGGCCCTGGGATTCCAACAGCACTGGGAGGCCAGGGACCACCTTCCTTTATGACGGTGGTCAGTCAGTCTCCACGGCTTCGTGACCCATCTAAGGCCGCACAAAGACACAGATTCATGAGTCCCCCAAGTCCACTGAGGGTGGTGGCTGTGGCTGTGTGGGGGGGGGACACACTGTCTGGAGGCAGAGAAAAGATTCGAGATTCTGATCTAGAGAGAGAGAGAGAGAGAGAGAGAGAGAGAGAGAGAGAGAGAGAGAGAGAGAGAGAGAGAGAGAGAGAGAGTCAGTCAGTCTTTAAAACTGTGCCTGCAGTGTGTGTGTGTGTGTGTGTGTGTGTGTGTGTGTGTGTGTGTGTGTGTGTGTGTGTTTAAGGGCGAATATACACATAAAAAAAAAAAGCAGGACTGCTTACCATATCGCCGAGCTGTCGGCTCGAGTCGACTCGCGCTCGAAAAAAACCTGGGAATGTGTCAGTGAGGGAGGGCCAAGAGCAACACTAAAGCAAGGTGGCATCTTAACACATCCAGTGATGATAATGATGATAATAATAATAATAATAATAATAATAATAATAATAATAATAATAATAATAATAATAACAATAATAATAATGATAACAATAATAATGATAACAATAATAATAATAATAATAATAATAATAATAATAATAATAATAATAATAACAACAATAATAACAACAGTGACAAATCAAGGGATACAGAGCCCCACCAATCAACTCATTTAATTTCAACAGATCTGCCAGACCTAAAAAGACGAGGGAAAAAAATATTGTTTCATAAACCACCGCATCTCTCCCGCCTTAGGGGCTGGGCGGGCGGCGTCAGGGACAAACGAAAAACGGGCCCCACCTGACTGACCCCCCCTTGTCCGAGAAGAAGAAGACGACCCATACTCCCTCCCTCCGACCCTCACTCCCTCCCTCCAACCATTCCTCCCTCCCTCCAACCCTTCCTCCTTCCCTCCGACCCTCCCTCCCCATTTCTTTTGACACGGCTGGACCAGCGCAAAGCCCAGGCAGCCCTGCATTTGATCTCGAGTTCGTTCTGTCTGTCTCCCCTTCCCAACGACAGCAAATATCCTTCAGGCACAAGAAGAACATCATCATCATCCCCCTATCTCTACCATCTCTCTCTCTCTCTCTCCTCTCTCTCTCTCTCTCTCTCTCTCTCTCTCTCTCTCTCTCTCTCTCTCTCCCTAAAACAAACGATGGTGGTGACTCCGCTCGCTAATGACGCCCTCCATCGTCCGTAGCAAACCTGTTTCCACGACCGACCTCCCGCCCTCCTTGGGGAGGCGCAGGCAACGCTTCGTTCGCAAGACACCAGACGGAGTACAAAAGTCTCTTTCAATAACACACTGTATCTATGAAATACATCATCAATACTGTATCTTTCAAATCTGACTGTAATCTTAATACTGTATAATTTCTTTTTTTCCCAGACCACAGACGGAGTACAAAAATCTTTCAATAACACACTGTATCTAAGAAAATACATCATCAATACTGTATCTTTCAAATCTGACTGTAATCTTAAATACAGTATAAATTCTTTTTTTTTTCAGACTGAATTCTTTAGGCCGTATTTTTTCAAATGATACACCTGCCTATAAGAAATATATATATTTTTTAAGCTATATATATTTTTTTTTTCAATCCCGACTGTATTCTTCGTATTGTATTTTCACTACGGAATACATTCTGCTCATTGTATTCTACAACTCCGACCATTACCTCGGCATAAGAGATGATGACACACAGCTTGCCTTAAACGCCTCTGTATCTATAACTGACCAAGACAACATTATTATTCCGAGGCACAAAAAAAAAAATAATGTCTCTTAACTGTCGAACATGATATTCTCTCTCTCTCCCCCCAACCCATCTATAATTTCTGCCCAAAATACCGATAGTTTCTGCCCGCGATGGTAATATTTGGCGCCCACAATCATGATTATTTCCCACCCTGTGATTCGACTATTACCCATCCATGATACCACTATTATCTCTCGACCACACCTGGCATTTCCTGACCCGACAATACTGTCAATTTTCCTCGCTACAATTCTAATATTTTGTGCCCGCGCGAGAACGATATTTTGTGCCCGCCAACGCCGATATTTTGTGCCCGCCAACGCCGATATTTTGTGCCCGCCACGCCGATATTTTGTGCCCGCCACGCCGATATTTTACTGCAAGCGACAATCAGATACTGTGGGCGGGGAAGGGAGGAAGGTAAATGATAAGTGTTCTATTGTGGTGGGGGGGAATAAATGATAAAGTGTTCTTGGCGACCGTGTCTTCACACTCTTAATAACCTGTACAGTTTTATTCGCTGATTTAAATAAACAAGTCTGGCTGCGCGCGTCGAGGCAATAATAAATAATAACAAACAGTGGGTTGGGTGGGGATGGAAGCCTTCAATTACGACTGCTTCATTAAGAACTCACTCGTTTCTTACAGCAATTCGAAAAGAAAATTGAAAGAAAAAACCCACACACGTTGCATCAGCAGCAATAATAATAATGATAATAATAATAATAATAATAATAATGGTTGAGGCTTACGCCTTCGTCTTGTGTATATTCGCGGCTCAAAATCATCCATATCTTTACTATCAAGTAATCACCGCCCACTCCTCCTCCCCCACACCCATCCTTGGCCTGGGCCAACAACGACGCCCGACCTCCCTCCCTCCTCCCTCTCTCTCCCTCACCGCTATCCACCACCATCTCTGATCGTTTGGGCACATCTCGAGAGAGAGAGAGAGAGAGAGAGAGAGAGAGAGAGAGAGAGAGAGAGAGAGAGAGAGAGAGGCGTGGAAGCGGTCCCGTGCCCAGGTTAAAGTTTAACCCCCCCTCCGCGCCATCATCCTCCCTCCTTCCCTCCCTCCCCAGCACCTGTGCGCCATCAGTCAACGTGTTCGCCCCGCGTGTCGACACCCGGGTTCGATTCATCGCCACCCCTCCGCCACCGCTGGCTGGCTGGCTACCCACCTACCACCACCTCCATTTAACACGTCAGGTTACACCTAAATTGAGTTAACACAGCAGTCAAGCACTCTCTCTCTCTCTCTCTCTCTCTCTCTCTCTCTCTCTCTCTCTCTCTCTCTCTCTGGGGTTCGACGCGGTGGCTCATGATTGGTGACCGATCGCTCTTACTTCGTTACGTACAGTTGACGTGGCACACATTTAGTCGGTGCGTGCTTGGTACTTGAACACACCAGCCAAACTGGTTTGTGAGGCGGGGGGGGGTCGCAGCAGAGGCACTCTCTGTGGTGCTAGTGGCTAGTGCTAGTGTGTGCGTGGGGGGTCAATGCTAGTTCCAGCTGTTCGTGGGGTTGCTAGCTGTGCTAGTCTATGACTGTGTTAGACGCAGTGGTCTGAGGGGAGGGCTTATGTAGGGATGATGCTATTACTAGCCATACTAGTCTGTGCTAGTAGTAGTTATACTAGTCTGTGGTATTTACTAGCTAGGTATATACTAATCTGCCATACTAGTCTGTGCTAGTAGTAGTTATACTAGTCTGTGGTATCTACTAGCTGTGCTAATACTAGGTATACTAGTCTGCCATACTAGTCTGTGCAAGTACTAGTGACACTAGTACTTGATGTGAGCGTGGAGAGGATGAACACCACCATGGTGAGGGCCAGGGGATCGGGAGGGAGAACACGGGGTCATGGTGACGGGAGGCAGTACAGTGCCAACCCACATCATCACCTCACCACGTGTGACAAGCGAGGGAGGAGGGAGGTGGGAGGAGAGGGGTGGTTCTGTCTCGAGGAGGAGGAGGAGGAGGAGGAGGAGGAGGAGGAAGGGGGGGTTTCTGTCTCAAGAGGGAGGAGGGGAAGAGGGGGAGTGGGAGGGAAGGAGGGGTCAAGACAGGCGACGAGGTCAAGGCTTGGTGACACGCGGAGGTGCGTGGACCCGTGTGGCGCACCGGGTCATCAAGGCAAGGGGAGAGAGAGAGAGAGAGAGAGAGAGAGAGAGAGAGAGAGAGAGAGAGAGAGAGAGAGAGAGAGAGAGAGAGAGAGAGAGATGACAAGTTTCGCCAAGATGGTGAGTGGGTGGGTGGGTGGGAGGGAAGGAGGGACTCTTTTTGGGAAGCCAAAAGCACACAGTAAAGCAATTTAGGACGTGGTGATAAATAAGAGGTGGGGGGGGGACGGGGGTGCGCACTGAGTGTGATAACTGAGAGAGAGAGAGAGAGAGAGAGAGAGAGAGAGAGAGAGAGAGAGAGAGAGAGAGAGAGAGAGAACCAACCAGCCAGCCACCCCTCTCCCCCGGCCCAGGTCGGCGTGCTATAAATAATGATAAAGTGATTTATTAGACCTGTTTTCCCTCCCTCCCTCCCTCCCTCCCTCCCTCCCTCCCTCCGCCTCGTTAGCGCCTTTCCGTTTTAATTTGATTTAAAGGCTCGTATTTCAGGCCGACATCACACGCTTGTCGACTCAAGTGTCCAACAGCTCAACCGTCAAATGGGCTGCGCACCAGATAAGCTTTTTCTCCCCCCCCCCCACCTCCCCCCAACCCCCACGCCAGCTGGGACCACGACCGTACGACCCGTGAGTACGACGACCTGACCTCTGACCTCGACCCTTTGATGGGGGCGGCGCCTCAGACGCACTTCCTCAAGACTAATTAATATTTGTAGAAGATAATGATGACGTATGAGCTACAGTGATATATATATATATATATATATATATATATATATATATATATATATATATATATATATATATATAGACACACACACAGTCTGCCAACGCAATTATAATATTAGTTACGAAGGTGTTTGTGTTTGTGTGAATGAGTGTGTGTGTGTGTGTGTGTGTGTGTGTGTGTGTGTGTGTGTGTGTGTGTGTGTGTGGGTGTCAGACCCGCACTTGAACGTAGACATGATTTACGTCAGTGTCCCTCCCTCCCACCTCGATGCTTTAAAAACCCCTTCCCTCATGATGACTCCATCCACGCCAGCGGTCGTAACCCATCAACCCGCACCAAGGGCCTGAGGGGGTTGTGTGTGTAACCCATCAACCCGCACCAAGGGCCTGAGGGGGTTGTGTGTGTAACCCATCAACCCCCATCAAGGGCCTGAGGGGGTTGTGTGTGTAACCCATCAACCCCCATCAAGGGCCTGAGGGGGTTGTGTGTGTAACCCATCAACCCCCATCAAGGGCCTGTTGGGGTTGTGTAACCCATCAACCCCCATCAAGGGCCTGAGGGGGTTGTGTGTGTCACGGGTCATCTATTCACAACACCCGAGGAGGGGGGGAAGAAAAAGGGGTGGGAACACGAGCAGTCTATCACAAACCCCGTGGTGGAAGGGGATTGAAATCACCCAGGGGCAGTCGACTGGGCCCCCGAGGGAGAGTCCATATAACCAGTCTATCATAAACCCCGTGGTGGAGGGGATTTAAATCACCCAGGGGCAGCCGACTGGGCCCCCCCAGAGTCTAACCAACCCCCCCAGTCTATTGTCTATCCCCACAACAACCCTCCTCCTCCTCCTCCACCACCCCACGGAGCCACGAACAGGAGGACCAGTTCGTAAGAGGTCCTGCCACGTCCTTAAGCTCCGGTACGTATGTTTGGCTTAGCTCAGCTGACGCCCTTGATGCTATCTACCTCACCGCCTTACTCACACCTCTCCCTCCCTCCCTCCCTCCATCCTCTCACTCTTGTCTCTCCCTCCCCTCACTCTCACTCGCGCTCCTCTAACATCATGACCCACACGCCAATGAAAAAAAGACCTAAAAATACCACTTTAAAAAAACTAAATATCTAAAAACACCTAAAAATACCACTAAAAAACTTAATATCTAAAAACACCTAAAAATACCACTTTAAAAAAACTTAATATCTAAAAACACCTAAAAATACTACTTTAAAAAAACTTAATATCTAAAAACACCTAAAAATTCCACTTTAAAAAAACTTAATATCTAAAAACACCTAAAAATACTACTTTAAAAAAACTTAATATCTAAAAACACCTAAAAATTCCACTTTAAATACTAATTATCTACTAAAACCGACCTTAATAATCACTAGCAACATAAATTCTCAAGTGATTCCAGCACTCGAAGAGCAACATGTAAATCTTCGGGGTCACGTTTCACGTGACCTTCATATGACCTAGGATCTTCGGCCCTTTTAATAACGTGTAGAACATTACGTCAAGTTCCCCAGCTGGGCTATATAGTGTGCCACAGTGGGCTACAGTGGGTGGGTATGGGTGGGTGGGTGGGTGTCCAAGACACCATCCACCCCCCCCAACACACTCTCTCTCTCTCTCTCTCTCTCTCTCTCTCTCTCTCTCTCTCTCTCTCTCTCTCTCTCTCTCTCTCTCTCTCTTGATCTAACATCTCGCGTAATAAGGACGCAAAATGGATGGGGAAGTTCCTCCCGACGTCGAAATACTTTGAAGATTCGCCTCTGGTTTAAATTAGAACGACACCCTACCTCTTCGTGATGGTGTGTGTGTGTGTGTGTGTGTGTGTGTGTGTGTGTGTGTGTCATCCTGTCGTCACAACGTACAGGCTGAAAATTTCTATTGAAGAAACTTTGCGACTCCTCGCTCGTATCCCGAGCCTCGACCGAATATGTCATCATCTAAAAAGATTTTTTTTTTTCTGTGACCAGCCCAGACGTAAGCAACTGGTTCCCGTCGGCCGTTTCACTATTAAGTCACGGCGCGTCATTACGTAATTTTCTTGTGATTTACGACACTCCATCGGACATTTACGACCTAACATCTTCGAGGAGAAACGTCAAAAAAGACAAGAAAGAGAGAGAGAGAGAAAAAAAAAGAGAAATTCCAACACCAACTTGCATTCGGATAACTCGTTATAAAAATCAAGTAAAGAATATATATATATATATATATATATATATATATATATATATATATATATATATATATATATATATATATATATATATATATGAAAAAATATAACAGTTGCAATCATGTGCTTTTATGGTTCTTGCGAGATGTATATCTCCTTTTAGGTAGTAAGTCTTTAATCATGAGCACGTTACTTGTGGCTTACGGGTACGATAAACTCAAAACCCCGGTGATGAAGGATAATCTGCCGGTCGGTTACGGGAGGTGGATGAAACAGACCAGCAACGACCCCCCTGATGTTATTTGACTTGGCGTGTGGGTCGTGTGTGTGTGTGTGTGTGTGTGTGTGTGTGTGTGTGTGTGTGCTCATTCCGTGCCAACGTGGGTCGATGTGTATGGTAATGACAGTGATAAGTACGAGAAATGGAAGAAGAAGAAGAAGAAGAAGAAGAACAGCAATAAGATGGAGAAAAAGAAGAAAAGGAAGAAAGAAGATGATGACAATGAATAATAAATAAAATAATAATAATAATAATAATAATAAAATAAGCGAGAACGATTTTGGGGCCCGCCACCCCGGGAATTTGTGCCCGCAAAGGCGATTTTGTGCCGCCACCCGATATTTTGGCCCGCCACGCCGTTTTTACTGCGCGACAATCAATCTGTGGGGGGGGAAGGGGGAGGAAGGTAAATGATAAGTGTTCTATTGTGGGGGTTTTTTTAAATTATAAATTTCCTTCAACCCCCAACCCCCCCTAAAAAAACCTTAACCCCAATTTTTCCCCCCCCCCCCCCCCCCCCCCCCCCCCCCCCCCCTTTTTAAAAAACCCCCCCCCCCCCCCCCCCCCCCCCCCCCCCCCCCTTGGTGTAAGCTTAAATTTTGGGAACGGCTTCAAAAGGGAATATTGTTTCACGAAAATTCGAAAAGAAAATTGAAAAAAAAAAACCCCACACACGTTGCATCAGCACAATAATAATAATATAAAAATAAAAATAATAATGGTTGAGGCTTACGCCTTCTTTTTTTGTATATTCCGGCTCAAAATCTCCATATCTTTAATCAAGTAATCACCGCCCACTCATCTCCCCCACCATCCTTGGCGGGGCCAACAACGACGCCCGACCTCCCTCCCTCCTCCTCTCTCTCCCTCACCGCTTCCACCACCTCTCTGTCGTTTGGGCACATTCGAGAGAGAGAGAGGGGAAAAGAGGGGAGAGAGGGAGAGAGAGAGGAGAGAGAGAGAGAGAGGAGAGGCGTGGAAGCGGTCCCGTGCCCGGTTAAATTTTTAACCCCCCTCCGGGGCCATCTCCCCCCCTTCCCCCCCTCCCCAGCCCGTGCGCATCATCAACGTGTTCGCCCCGCGTGCGACCCCCGGGGTTTCGTTTCATCGCCCCCCCTCCGCCACCGCTGGCTGGCTGGTACCCCCCCTCCCACCCCCTCCATTTAACACGTCATTACACCAAAAATTGAGTTAACACAGCAGTCAAGCACTCTCTCTCTCTCTCTCTCTCTCTCTCTCTCTCTCTCTCTCTCTCTCTCTGGGGTTCGACGCGGTGGCTCATAAATTGGGTGACCGATCGCTCTTACTTCTTTTGGGTTTCTGGACATTTAGTCGGGGCGTGCTTGGGACTTGAACCCCACCAAAAATGTTTTTTGTTTTTTTTTTTTTAACAAAAACCCTCCCTTTAAACAACCCTTTTCCCCTATGGAAAAATAAAAAAAAAAATAAAAAAAAAAACCCAAAAAAACTTAGACATTGTCGGGGAGGGGTATTTAGTTTTGCTTAGGGGGGCGTCTGTGCTGGGGGTTACGGGAATGGTTTACAGCGGGGTTTTTTGGGATATTTTTTCTTGCTAATAGGGGGATTAGTTGTTATCTATGGGGTGATTTTTAAGTCGATACTAATCGGCCGTCTTTTTGAATTCTTATAGCTGGGTACATACTGTGAAAAGGATCGCGAAAAATCTTGGGAAATACAGAACCCCCTATACTTCCCCGGGGGGAAAAAAGGTGGGGAGAGGGTGGGTGGTCGAGAAAGGGGAGGGAAGGGAGGAACCCCCCCCCCCCCCCCCCGGGGGGGGGGGAGGAAAGGCCCAAACACACATCAGCTGGACAACGGGAGGGGGGAGGGGGGGGGGAGGGGGTTTTTTCAAGGAGGGGAGGGGGAGGAGGGGAGGGGAGGAGGAGGAGGAGGGGGAGGGGGAGGAGGAGGAGGAGGAGGGGGGGGGAGGGAGGGGGAGGGGGCCAAGAAGGGAGGGTAAAGGTTTGGGAAGGGAGGTTGGACCCGGGGGCCCCGGGGCATAAAAGGGGGGGGGAAAGGGGGGGAGGGGGGAAAGGGGGGAAAACCAAAGAGAGGAGGGGGGAAAAAAGAAAAGGAAAGAAACCCCCCCCCCCCCCCCCCCCCCCCTTTTCCCCCTTTATTATTTTAAAAGAAATTTAAAACCCCTTTTTCCCTCCCCCCTTTTCCCATCCCTCCCCCCCACATTTCAAATTTTCCCCCCTAAAAAAACCCCCCCCCCTTTTTTTATTAAACCTTAAACCCCCCACTAACCCCACCATTTCCCCCAAAACCCCCCCAAACCCCCCCAAATACCCCCTCCCCCCCCCCCCCCCCACTTTAAAAAAAAACCCCTTTACCACATTTTCACCAATACAACAAAAAAAAAAACAAAAAAAAAAAAAATAAAAAAACAACACTCCCCTCTGCCCACGCAATAAAATAATATTATTCCCAAGGTGTTGTGTGTTGTGTGAATGAGTGTGTGTGTGTGTGTGTGTGTGTGTGTGTGTGTGTGTGTGTGTGTGTGTGTGTGTGGGTGTCAGACCCGCACTTGAACGTAGACATGATTTACATCAGTGTCCCTCCCTCCCACCTCGATGCTTTAAAAACCCCTTCCCTCATGATGACTCCATCCACGCCAGCGGTCGTAACCCATCAACCCCGCACCAAGGGCCTGAGGGGGTTGTGTGTGTAACCATCAACCCGCACCAAGGGCCTGAGGGGGTTGTGTGTGTAACCCATCAACCCCCATCAAGGGCCTGAGGGGGTTGTGTGTGTAACCCATCAACCCCCATCAAGGGCCTGAGGGGGTTGTGTGTGTAACCCATCAACCCCCATCAAGGGCCTGTTGGGGTTGTGTAACCCATCAACCCCCATCAAGGGCCTGAGGGGGTTGTGTGTGTCACGGGTCATCTATTCACAACACCCGAGGAGGGGGGGAAGAAAAAGGGGTGGGAACACGAGCAGTCTATCACAAACCCCGTGGTGGAAGGGGATTGAAATCACCCAGGGGCAGTCGATTGGGCCCCCGAGGGAGAGTCCATATAACCAGTCTATCATAAACCCCGTGGTGGAGGGGATTTAAATCACCCAGGGGGAGCCGATTGGGCCCCCGAGAGTCTAACTAACCCCCCCCAGTCTATTGTCTATCCCCACAACAACCCTCCTCCTCCTCCTCCACTACCCCACGGAGCCACGAACAGGAGGACCAGTTCGTAAGAAGTCCTGCCACGTCCTTAAGCTCCGGTACGTATGTTTGGCTTAGCTCAGCTGACGCCCTTGATGCTATCTACCTCACCGCCTTACTCACACCTCTCCCTCCCTCCCTCCCTCCCTCCATCCTCTCACTCTTGTCCCTCCCTCCCCTCACTCTCACTCGCGCTCCTCTAACATCATGACCCACACGCCAATGAAAAAAAGACCTAAAAATACCACTTTAAAAAACTAAATATCTAAAAACACCTAAAAATACTACTTTAAAAAAAACTTAATATCTAAAAACACCTAAAAATTCCACTTTAAAAACTAAATATCTAAAAACACCTAAAAATACCACTTTAAAAAACTAATTATCTACTAAAACCGACCTTAATAATCACTAGCAACATAAATTCTCAAGTGATTCCAGCACTCGAAGAGCAACATGTAAATCTTCGGGGTCACGTTTCACGTGACCTTCATATGACCTAGGATCTTCGGCCCTTTTAATAACGTGTAGAATATTACGTCAAGTTCCCCAGCTGGGCTATATGGTGTGCCACAGTGGGCTACAGTGGGTGGGTATGGGTGGGTGGGTGGGTGTCCAAGACACCATCCACCCCCCCCCAACACACACTCTCTCTCTCTCTCTCTCTCTCTCTCTCTCTCTCTCTCTCTCTCTCTCTCTCTCTCTCTCTCTCTCTCTCTCTCTTGGTCTAACATCTCGCGTAATAAGGACCCAAAATGGATGGGGAAGTTCCTCCCGACGTCGAAATACTTTGAAGATTCGCCTCTGCTTTAAATTAGAACGACACCCTACCTCTTCGCGATGGTGTGTGTGTGTGTGTGTGTGTGTGTGTGTGTGTGTATGTGTGTGTGTGTGTGTGTGTGTGTGTCATCCTGTCGTCACAACGTACCGGCTGAAAATTTCTATTGAAGAAACTTTGCGACTCCTCGCTCGTATCCCGAGCCTCGAACGAATATGTCCTCATCTAAAAAGATTTTTTTTTTTTCTGTGACCAGCCCAGACGTAAGCAACTGGTTCCCGTCGGCCGTTTCACTATTAAGTCACGGCGCGTCATTACGTAATTTTCTTGTGATTTACGACACTCCATCGGACATTTACGACCTAACATCTTCGAGGAGAAACGTCAAAAAAGACAAGAAAGAGAGAGAGAGAGAAAAAAAAAAGAGAAATTCCAACACCAACTTGCATTCGGATAACTCGTTATAAAAATCAAGTAAAGAATATATATATATATATATATATATATATATATATATATATATATATATATATATATATATATATATATATATATATATATGAAAAAATATAACAGTTGCAATCATGTGCTTTTATGGTTCTTGCGAGATGTATATCTCCTTTTAGGTAGTAAGTCTTTAATCATGAGCACGTTACTTGTGGCTTACGGGTACGATAAACTGGCAAAACCCCGGTGATGAAGGATAATCTGCCGGTTGGTTACGGGAGGTGGATGAAACAGACCGGCAACGACCCCCCTGATGTTATTTGACTTGGCGGGGTCGTGTGTGTGTGTGTGTGTGTGTGTGTGTGTGTGTGTGTGTGTGCTCATTCCGTGCCAACGTGGGTCGATGTGTATGGTAATGACAGTGATAAGTACGAGAAATGGAAGAAGAAGAAGAAGAAGAACAGCAATAAGATGGAGAAAAAGAAGAAAAGGAAGAAAGAAGATGATGACAATGAATAATAATAATAATAATAATAATAATAATAATAATAATAACAATAAGAAGAAGAAGAAGAAAAAAGGAGAAAGAAGATGACGATGAAGGAGAAGAAGACGAAGAAGATGAAGAAGAAGACGAAGAAGAAGAAGAAGAAGAAGAAGAAGATGATGAAGAAGAAGAAGAAGAAGAAGAAGAAGAAGAAGAAGAAGAAGAAGAAGAAGAAGAAGAAGAGGAGGTCTTTGGGGGCCTGTTTGTGGATAGGGGTCTATGCTTTCGGGCTCATTTTACAGAGACGGCGAAAGAGCGGATGTGAGCGAAGGAGGCCGTTTTTTTCGTCTCTTCCTAACGCTGCCTTGCTGAAGCGGGAGAACAGCGAAACAAGTAAATAAAAAAAAAATAATATATACTTATATAAAACGAACAACAACAATATACAAAAAAATTCTCTCTCTCTCTCTCTCTCTCTCTCTCTCTCTCTCTCTCTCTCTCTCTCTCTCTCTCCCCCGATTTTCCACGCGGCCAGAAGAGGGGGGTCGGAGGGAGGGGCGGAGGAGGCGGCGGCTGCTGGTGGTGGTGGTGGTGGTTTTACGACCAACCTGAATGCGGCGGTTAAGGCCTCGGGAATGGTCTCTGGCGATACTTCCCATCGCGCGATGAGATGATAAGTGTCCGGGGCGAGGAGGGGGGAAGGGGGGGGGGTGGGGAGGGGTGGGGGAGGGAGGGGGAGGGAGGGGAGGGGGAGGGAGGTGTGAGGGGGTTGGGAGGGGGTGGTCGTCGTCGTACATCAGGCGTGAGTTACATAATGGTGAGAGTATACCACCTCGGTAGAACTCTGTATACCACCTCGGTCGAACTCTGTATACCGCCTCGGTAGAACTCTGTATACCGCCTCGGTAGAACTCTGTATGCCACCTCGGTAGAACTCTGTATACCGCCTCGGTAGAACTCTGTATACCGCCTCGGTAGAACTCTGTATGCCACCTCGGTAGAACTCTGTATACCGCCTCGGTAGAACTCTGTATACCACCTCGGTAGAACTCTGTATACCACCTCGGTAGAACTCTGTATACCACCTCGGTAGAACTCTGTATACCGCCTCGGTAGAACTCTGTATACCGCCTCGGTAGAACTCTTCTGCAAGGAGATGGCGAGAGTCGGTCGTGCAACACAAAATATATATATCTCCTCGTCAGAAAATCGAGCCTGCCTTCAGAGGTAAACAACTTAATCTATCCATCTATCTATCTATCTATAGAGGTAAACAACTTAATCTATCCATCTATCTATCTACAGAGGTAAACAACTTAATCTATCCATCTATCTATCTATCTATAGAGGTAAACAACTTAATCTATCCATCTATCTATCTATCTATAGAGGTAAACAACTTAATCTATCCATCTATCTATCTATCTATCTACAGAGGTAAACAACTTAATCTATCTATCTATCTATCTATCTACAGAGTTAAACAACTTAATCTATCTATCTATCTATCTATAGGATCATTGACGAGGTTCTGGTGGCTCATTCTGAGAAACCAGACCACCATCGTCAATAGGGAATCTCTCTCTCTCTCTCTCTCTCTCTCTCTCTCTCTCTCTCTCTCTCTCTCTCTCTCTCTCTCTCTCTCCTGCCACCACGAATGCATTCACGGAGGTCGGGGCACACACACACCCCTCCCCACCCCAACCACACCCCCCCCTCCCCTCGGTCGACGGAAGGGTTCGAAGCCACAGTTCCGGGGACGGATCACGCGCTCAGCAGCGCATGGCACGGCCCGAAAGGAACTGGTCTGATCTCGACAAGAAGGTATGAGGATGCGGATCAAAAAATACGGGTGGCGCGCAGCGTAATGGATGTGATAAACCGGACGAAAGTTGTAAATAAAGTAGCCAAACGGCGTGAGAAAGGCGTTACGTACGACACAAAAGTACGTCATAAAGTAGATATAAGTGAGGTCTAGTAAAGGACGCCAACTACGTGATAAAAGGATACGGGATGACGTGATAAAGGATACGGGATGACGTGATAAAGGATACGGGATGACGTGATAAAGAATACGGGATGGGACAGAGTAGATGAAAAGGTGTGATACGCCAATGAGAGAGACGAGACAAATTTTTGAGCAAAGGGTCGTTCTTCTGTCGCGTATCTGTTGACTAGTTTACACCTGTTGACTCGGGGGGGGGGGGGGGGGGGGGGGGGGACCTACTCAAGGCCACTCGGTATGAATCCTGCGAGGAGGCGTGCTGTACGACGTTTCCACAGTCAGCCCGGCAGCGAACGAGTCCCCGTGCGGACCAGCCAGCCACCACACTACCAGCCGTACGATTACCATCATTTTGGCCATAATTCAGAATTTTCTGAACAGTGAAAGTACATGAGCACCTCTCTATCTCCAAACACGCCAGCGATGCTGAAAAAAAAAAATAAATCCATCATTTACGAAGAAATTGTCTGAAGTCGTTTTTTATACAGAAAAGGTTACGAGAAAGACAGAAACCATAAAGACATCTTTAGCGATGATAAATGTCTCGCCTGATACATAACTAAGGTCGTAAAAGTACCAGAAATGAGACAATGAATGACAAATGCAACAGCGACGAGGCCAGGGAACGTCCCGTGTTTACGTCAGCACCATCATTAGCACCCATACTAACCACAGCTTGTCATGTCTGGTGGGGGGATATTAATTTATCATGACACGCACCAGGGGTAAGGACCATTCTAGGCAGTGACAGCGTGCCGTGCGGTTTTAGAACTTGCCTTGAACACCTGGCGGAAGGCGCGCGAGATAATTCAACTGGTGGAGGGGTATCAACTCGATGTGTTGACGGCTTTCATGATCCCCCTGGTCATTCGACATGCCTTGAAGCCTGAAGAACCTGACGACCAGCTAGAGATAGAAATGGCAGGGGATCCAGAGGCGCGAAGGGAAAATGAAATGGGAACACAGGAAAGATACATCAGGAAATAATACATGCTACGTAAAGAGAGTATCCATGAGAGACACAGACAGACAAGAGAGAGAGAGATGGGGATCTTAAGCGACGATGGATGTCCCTCTTTTTGTTCACGGGGGGTTCGATACCCGCGTCTGCTCTCGACGGAGAAGGAGGAGTGGTTACGGGAGAGAGAGAGAGAGAGAGAGAGAGAGAGAGAGAGAGAGAGAGAGAGAGAGAGAGAGAGAGAGAGAGAGAGAGAGAGAGTCAAAAATCAGCCACTTGTGGACTTCGCGTTGGCAGAATGGCGTAAGGAGTGAGGGGCGTTGTGAGGGGGTGAAGGTGGTTTAGGTCCCCGCTGGGAGCAGGGTCACCAGCCTCTCCGCAGGTAACACGCTGATTAACACCGCTGGTGAGGCGCCCTGCTGCTGCTGCTGCTTGAGATAAGAGGGCACGCCAGCACACACACACACTCGGGCTAGCCTGGGGTACGAGGCGGACTTGAAGAAGTGGGTGAGGAAGGAGGAAGAAGAGGAGGAGGAGGCTCATGGTGGATGACGGAGGACGATGAGGAGGAGGAGGAGGAGGAGGCGGTGCCGCCTGGAGACCAGAGTTTTAGCACGAGTGTGTGAGGTTGGACGGGTACATGACAGGAGGAAGAGGTGAGGTGGGGCAATTCTGAGTGACCGAGGGAGGGAGGGAGTACATCATCGAATGCATGCCCTCAACACTCGCTCACCGTGCACTGGACCCGTGGCCAAGGTAACAATGACACTAACCACAGGGACACTCGGCACGAGCGCACACAGCTACCGGCCCATATCCCTCTTAGAAACATCCGAACATCAACAACTGATAGATTGCGATAGCATTTACGAATACAAATCCTTTATAGCCGGCTAAAGCGGCTTTCAGACCGGTATAGAAACGAGCACCATCTCTACCTCGATCGACGTAGGAAGACAAACTGGCAATCACCAGACGATAAAGTCGACAATACCACACATTAAGGATACAAATAGAGCCTCTGGTAAGTCGTGGACCGCCTGGGGTCGCCAGCATAAACCTACTCCAGGCGGACGCTCAAGAAATCACCGGCCAGCGACTGTGTGCCTCCCTCACCCCAAGCACTACTGCCACGGGCAGCCATAAATTCGAGAGCATCACTTGAAATCCCAATCTGTGTCCCGCAAGGCCACAGCGCGCTGTCGCCAACGCCACTGCTAACCAACACAGCAGACATTCCTCCCCCACCACACCACCACCACACCCTCTCCTACCAGGGAGTATAAAGCACCAACATAAATTACGCAGGCGACCCACACACACACATACACACACACAAACACACAAATGGTAGCGTCCGGAGGTACGCTCCCCAGAGTAAACCAGCCCTGGACAATGGGAGGCGTCCAGACTCAAGCAGTTAAGAGAGAGGTTTTGGACAATAATATATATATATATATATATATATATATATATATATATATATATATATAAAGGATCATCAACATCAGAAGAAGAAACATAGTGGATACAAACACCAGAGGGGCTTGGAAAGTACATGGGCCACGAACAGCTAGCTATTCCCGAGGCTTAATAGCCAGTCCATATGGAACACTGGAAGAACATTAGGGGAAGTGCAGCTCAGACGGGGGCCCAACGCAGGTTCCGGCAACCAACAACCCCACCCTCCTCAACCCCTCGAGAAAGACAAACTACACCTTAGCCAAGTCCATGATTCCTCACCAACACTGTCCTCCTCCCCCAACCCACTCACCTAACTGACCTCCCCACACTGTGAAGCTCCCTCACCAAACCCACGCCATCTGGTCTTACTTCACACTGCCCCCGGCCCCATGCTGCTGAGGGTACACAACGAGGCACTCTGAAAATCCCAACAGCCTAGGTCCATCCCGGGCTGGGGAGGCCAGAAGGTCCCCGAAGACTATTCCAATGCAACTGCAAGGTAATTCCAAGGTAACTGCAAGGTAATTCCAAGGTAACTGCAAGGTAATCCCAAGGTAACTGCAAGGTAATTCCAAGGTAACTGCAAGGTAATTCCAAGGCAACTGCAATGTAATTCCAAGGTAACTGCAAGGTAATCCCAAGGTAACTGCAAGGTAATCCCAAGGTAACTGCAAAGTAATTCCAAGGTAACTGCAAAGTAATTCCAAGGCAACTGCAAGGTAATTCCCAGGTAATTGCAAGGTAATTAGAAGGTAACTGCAAGGTAATTCCAAGGTAATTGCAAAGTAATTCCAAGGTATCTACAAGGCAAATCTTTGAGTACTTCAAAGATAACTGTAAGGTAACTCCAAGGCACGCTGCAGAGCTACATCGATCTTTAACACATCCAAAAAAAAAAAAAAAAGAAAGAAAAACACCCAGCTGGCGGCACAGAACACACGGCGCACACTGGGGGACGTGGGGAGAGACACCCACGGTGTGGACAGCAACACAAACATGGAACACACTTGCTTCCCTCGAAGTCCTAGCGAAGACAAACACCCAACCTTCGTCACCACACACAGTCTACCATTATGACCTCCCACTTCTGTAATGTCCCGACCGTATATTTCTAGTCGAATGGCTGCCTGAAGTCAATAAGCCATTCTTCTGTCTATTTATCTACTTGGTAATTAACAATTCTTGAGACTCCTCCAAGTCCCCTTTTATTATCTACAATCAGGTTCCTCCTTCTCACAAGTCTCCAGTTTCCTAAGATTACTGTGTTTTCCAATCATCCTTTCTCATTAAGGTTTGCATATCAGTGTATTCTAGACTACGTCCTGTGCCCCTACATACCTATTTTCATACTGGCTGATAAGCAAAACAAGAAGGATCTTCTTTATCATCTTTACCTTCGTCTGTACAGATGAGGAACGGGGGACACTATTAGGGTATTGAAAAGCCATACAACAGAAGACCTGATGGTCTGTGACGTGGTTCTGTGAATGGGAAAGTCAGATAACAGAAGACCTGATGGTCTGTGACGTGGTTCTGTGAATGGGAAAGTCAGATAACAGAAGACCTGATGGTCTGCGACGTGTGGAGGTAAGATGGAAAAGCCAGACAACAGAAAACCAGTTTATCGGGTGAGTGAAATTATTACTTGCTCCCAGCAGGTAACCTGGCCACAGACCCTCCTGTCTACCTGGCTTTTCTATGTACTAGTATGGCTCCTTGTACCTAGACAAAATCAGACACACACACACACACACACACACACACACACACACACACACACACACACAGAGTACGCAGGGGGTATAAATATACCACGACAGATGTACCTACACGACAAACTCACTCATGTACTTGGACACAAACCCACACCACACATCCTCGCACACCACCACCAACCAACCACCAACCACCTACCACCACAACCATCTTATCAGTCGCTCTCCTCCGTAACTTATCCGTCCCACCTCTTCTTTCACACCCCCTCCCCCCACCTAACCCCAACACCCTCCCCAAAAAGTGAGAGGGACAGGGGGGAGGTGGGAGAAGAGAGTTACGCAGGGGAGAGCTGGTGTCTGTGCGTGTGTGTGTGTGTGTGTGTGTGTGTGTGTGTGTGTGTGTGTGTGTGTGTGTGTGTTGGGGGGAGGGGGGGAGAGACGCAGGGACGGTGGTGTGCGGGGCCCCAACCCCCCCATTCATCAGTCTGACATCAAACATTCCGACACACACACACACACACACACACACACACCACCTGCTCTCTCTTAACCCTTTGACACTGAGGCTTGCCATGTTGATCTTGTGTCTGTCTGCGTCAGCAGTGGGACTGTGTCTTTACGTCTACGTCAGCAGCGAGTCTTGCGTCTCGCGTCTTTGCGTCTGAGAGAGTATGTCTGTGTATGTGTCTGGTCTGTGCCTCGCGTCTGTCTGTTTGTGTGCGTGGCGGACGTTCGTCCTTAAAGTCTTTTACGTCTGCAGTGTGTCTGTGTCTTTAGCCTTTCTTCTGTCGCTGTGGTGGATCTGTGCCCTGGATCTCTCCCTCTCCCTCCCTCTCTCACTCTCCCTCTCTCTCTCTCTCCCTCTCTACGCACGTAGGAACATCGAGTACTCCCGGCCATCAACCCAGTGCTCCACAACCGTCAGGGGGGAAAAAAGATCTTCTTCTTCCTCGCTCGACCAACTGAACCCGAAAACGTAAAAAAAAAAAAAAAAAGGAGAAGAGGACTTCCAGGAGGAGGAGGAGGCCTTCCCAAACCCTCGGTCTATCGACACCGGGAGACATCTCCAGCGTCTTTTAAGGTCCCAACTAAACTTCCCTCCTGGGTTCATTCAAAACTCCTTTTCTTTTTTTCTCTCTCTCTTTCCCGTAGCTGGGTGTACTAAAACCTTGGTGATATCGATGGCCTGTCCGGCCACATCGGCGACGGAGGGCGGCACCGGACGATATCCACCGGAGGCCTAAATGCCATCGGGAACCTGCCAATACCGATATCGGAATTTCCCGACGATACTGGGTGAAGCTGCTGGGGGAGGTGGGTGTACTGTAGGGGAGGAGGAGAAGCTGCTGGGGGAGGTGGGTGTACTGTAGGGGAGGAGGAGAAAGCTGCTGGGGGAGGTGGTGTACTGTAAGGGGAGGAGGAAGAAGCTGCTGGGGGAGGTGGGTAGTACTGTAGGGGAGGAGGAGAAGCTGCTGGGGAGGTGGATCTAATGTAGGGGAGGAGGAGAAGCTGCTGGTGGAGGTGGGTCTACTGTAGGGGAGGAGGAGAAGCTGCTGGTGGAGGTGGGTCTACTGTAGGGGAGGAGGAGAAGCTGCTGGGGGAGGGTGGGTCACTGTAGGGAGGAGGAGAAGCTGCTGGGGGAGTGGGTTACGTAGGGAGGAGAGAAGCTGCTGGGGGAGGTGGGTGTACTGTAGGGGAGGAGGAGAAGCTGCTGGGGGAGGTGGG
Source organism: Panulirus ornatus (assembly GCF_036320965.1). Lineage (NCBI taxonomy): Eukaryota > Metazoa > Arthropoda > Malacostraca > Decapoda > Palinuridae > Panulirus > Panulirus ornatus. The sequence continues at coordinate 7,187,256 of NC_092248.1, read as the reverse complement.
TCTACTGTAGGGGAGGAGGAGAAGCTGCTGGGGGAGGTGGGTCTACTGTAGGGGAGGAGGAGAAGCTGCTGGGGGAGGTGGGTCTACTGTAGGGGAGGAGGAGAAGGTGCTGGGGGAGGTGGGTGTACTGTAGGGGAGGAGGAGAAGGCTGCTGGGGGAGGTGGGTCTACTGTAGGGGAGGAGGAGAAGCTGCTGGGGGAGGTGGGTCTACTGTAGGGGAGGAGGAGAAGCTGCTGGGGGAGGTGGGTGTACTGTAGGGGAGGAGGAGAAGCTGCTGGGGGAGGTGGGTGTACTGTAGGGGAGGAGGAGAAGCTGCTGGGGGAGGTGGGTCTACTGTAGGGGAGGAGGAGAAGCTGCTGGGGGAGGTGGGTGTACTGTAGGGGAGGTGGGTGTACTGTAGGGGAGGAGGAGAAGCTGCTGGTGGAGGTGGGTCTACTGTAGGGGAGGACAAGAAGCTGCTGGTGGAGGTGGGTCTACTGTAGGGGAGGAGAAGAAGCTGCTGGGGGAGGTGGGTATACTGTAGAGGAGGAGAAGCCCTCCTCCTCCTCCTCCAGATCGCCACCGTAAATGCCAGACAGAATGCAACGTTTCCTTTGTATTTTCTGGTCTTGTAACAACACTTCCTTCCAGAGCCTCCTCCTCGTCCAATCACCTGTCACCTGACTACGCCTGGCAATCGTGTGGTCCGTTGTTCTGTCAGTTTCTTCCCCAAAGTTAGCGTGTGTTCCTCCATCTTTCTGAGCTCCTTGCCTCGTCCTGCTGTCTTACTCTCATCTACTTAGTCTGTCTATCTATCTAATGCTTACTATAACACCCATCAAACGTTCCAAACACTTCATTTCGTTTCTGAGATCGGAGTGAAATCGTTTACAGCAGTCGTGAAATACTATCTAAATACAAAACGCAATAATCTCACATTTAGACACTTTGATAAAAGACTCGAACAATTTTCAGAACCCTTCTCAGAAATCTCGTTTATAATCAATGCGTTCGGTCTTCGACTCCATCAGGAGGGGGGTGGTGTGGGTAGGTTAGGTTTAATGTTATGCACTCAATCATGAAACAGGTTTGCTGCAACATTTACATGGGACTAAACAAACACATCACGACGGGCACTAATGAGACACAATCACATCCCAGGCGACCACATCTGAACAAGACAGCCGTCATGCCTTAAGGAGGTAATTAGAGGCAACAGTCACACGAGCAACACACACAGACACACACACACACACACAGACAAGGGCCGTCTCCACCAAACACTATATACATCCTCGATGAGCCACAGGCCTAAAGGGGTGTATATTCTGGCGGCGTTAGCATCACACTGACGACGAGGAGAGAGACACACATTCACCACAGACCGTCGACTTAACAAGGATAACAAAGGGCTTCGAAACCCCATCACCCGCTGTCGGGAGAGAGAGAGAGAGAGAGAGAGAGAGAGAGAGAGAGAGAGAGAGGGGGAGAGAGAGAGAGAGAACGATCTCTGACCACAGCTACGGGGAGAGAGAGAGACCCAATCCCGAAGAGCAACGGAGACGACAAACCCAAAACCAAAATTGTTTCCATGATGATGATGAGAGAGAGAGAGACACACACACACACACAACCGGCTATTCACTCATCAAGGGAGGGGGGGGAACGAACGACCCCCCCCCCGGCAGGCGCTTCAGACATCCCAAGACTCGCGGGTCATGAGGGCGCGTCGTCAGCCTCGACGACTGCTGTACAAGACAACGACACAATGACCAGATGCAAAAACACGACACGGGGCAAAAGGACGGTCCTATGCCGCAGTCTCTGAGTCTGCGTCTCCACTGACGGCTAAAAAAAAAAAAAAGAAAAAAAAAGAAAAAAAAAAGAGATCTCAAGACTTCTTTCAGTACAGACCGCGTACAGTAAAGTCTTAAGAAAAAAAAAAAGAAAAAAAAAAGAGCATGTATACCAATGACGGACGAAAGGTACACGATATGAGGGAAGGCCCTCCCCGTTCCAGACGCCCCCCCGCGCAGGTAATTAGACAACAAAACTGTAAACCCCCCAACGCCGCCTCTATACCTCAACGCACGCACGCACGCACGCACGCACCGGGGAGGGGAGGCATGGAAGGATCAACGCTCGCGTTATGAAGGAACCTATTCTAGGTCTCCTCTCCTCCTTCCTCCTCCTCCTCCTCCGGTCGCTCTAACGTGTGGTTAAAGGCTGTAAAAATTACCGAACCGTGCCATCATCGACGGCTGGGGCTACACACACACACACACACACACACACACACACACACACACACACACACACACACACATACATACACAAACACATACATATATACGTGGTGAGCTTGCAACGTTTGCGGTGGGCGCCGTCAGTGTTCTGAGAGAGAGAGAGAGAGAGAGAGAGAGAGAGAGAGAGAGAGAGAGAGAGAGAGAGAGAGAGAGAGAGAGAGAGAGAGAGAGAGAGAGAGGGGGGGATTCAGAGACATATATATATCTGTAACCCTTATACGCCACTATACAGGAACTCACTTCAATAGATCACCTGTTAACTTCGACAGATCGCCTGTTTACTTCGACAGATCGCCTGTTTACTTCGACAGATCGCCTGTTTACTTCGACAGATCGCCTGTTAACTTCGACAGATCTCCTGTTACCTTTGACGGATCACCTGTTAACTTCGACGGATCACCTGTCAACTTCGACAGATCACCTGTTAACTTCGACGGATCACCTGTTACGACTGGTGGGCGCTACAAAACGGATCCTGTACGCTCACATCTACCCTACCCACCCGTATGGCCTCAGTGACGATACAGGCGATCCAACCAGATCAGTTCACCACTCGTGTAAAGACGCAGCCATGTGCGAAAATACGCTATCTACGTCCCCTGTATTCAAGCGGCGGGCATTACGCGAATTAAAAGAGGGGGGAGGGAGGGAAAATACATTGATAAAGCTGCAATCAGATATTCAGCGTATTTTGGAGAGGCTACGGTGTTATAAGAAAAAAAAGGCTTGGCCGGAGCCATTCAGCAACGCAGCTGTGGCTGACGACGAAGTTTTACAGAAAAGGGAAGGGTCGGAGGGAGGGAGGGAGGGAGAGGGAGGGGAAGGGGTGTCGGTCGGAGGAGCTTGGGGGGTGGGGGGATGTTGGTAGGGAGGGACCCGCTCGCTGGATCCCGGGCCGCAGGCGCCGCTCCTGACGAAGGGACGAACAAAAAAATCGTTGGCGATTTCAATAGCCGGCGTTATCAGGTCGCTCCCGGCGGTGTTTTTCTTCCTAATTCTTTCTCAGTCAAAATGCCTTATCTCTCCCTCTCTCATTTTTTTTTTTAAACTCTGGCGGAGTTCACCATCCGTGACGCTGTCCTCTCTTCTTCTTTCTTGTTTTTTTTCTGACCACACTCCAGTGGCTTAGTTCTTTATTCCCCCCCACAGCAGACCACTGGCTTATCAGTCGCCCCCCAGCGTCACACAGCCAAACAAGACGTACAGTAATTGTGTTGGAATTCTCAAACCCGCTTTATGACAGCCAACCTCTCCCTCCCGCACGCATCCCTCTCCTCCCCCGGCTGCAGCGAGACATGTTGCACAGCCAGCCTTGCAACGGAGATAATGTGTGGCACAGCTAGCCTTGCAACGGAGATAATGTGTGGCACAGCTAGCCTTGCAACGGAGATAATGTGTGGCACATCTAGCCTTGCAACGAAGGTAATGTGTGGCACAGCCAGCCTTGCAACGAAGATAATGCGTGGCACAGCTAGTCTTGCAACGAAGATAATGCGTGGCACATCTAGCCTTGCAACGAAGATAATGCGTGGCACATCTAGCCTTGCAACGAAGATAATGTGTGGCACATCCAGCCTTGCAACGAAGATAATGCGTGGCACATCTAGCCTTGCAACGAAGATAATGCGTGGCACATCTAGCCTTGCAACGAAGATAATGTGTGGCACATCCAGCCTTGCAACGAAGATAATGTGTGGCACATCTAGCCTTGCAACGAAGATAATGCGTGGCACAGCGAGCCTTGCAACGAAGGTAAAGTGAACCTCATCATGTCCTCCAGACACTACATCATCGGGTTCAGGCCAGGCGTGGGCACGGAGAGAGAGGGAGGGAGGAGTGGAGTCGACCAAGATCCTCACTGACGGTGTGTTGGACGACCCCTTCATAACATCAAGCTTCGATGACCAGGTCGAAGGTGTGTGTGTTCGCTGCTCTCCCTCGGGCACAACCCTGTGGGGCTCGGTGGCCACTCAGATGCTTAACACTGTGTGTGTGGGTGTGTGGGTGTGGGTGGGTGTGGGAGGAGGCATCACTATGCAGCGGAAGAGGTTGGTGTGGGGGATAATGCCCTTCCATCCGTCTAGCAGAGGTGGGGAAAGATTTCCAACATCCACATACGGATTACCAACGGCCGGCCGACGGAAAATGTACTCATCACTTGCTGTCTGTCTAGCTTTCTGGCTGGCTGTCTGTCTGTCTGGCTGGTTCTCTGTCTGTCTGTCAGTCTGGCTCTCTGTCTGTCTGTCTGTCTGGCTGGCTCTCTGTCTGTCTGTCTGGCTGGCTGGCGACGTGCGTCTGGGAAGACGATCATCCGTCCGTCTGTCTCGGCTGCCCATCGTGGTGGAGAGTGTGACTATCACATCCGCTCGCATGATGTGGATTTACACGCCACAAGGTCGGAGGAACACCGCCTGCAGGTAACGACCCTCCCCTCCCCCTTCACCCCTCCCCTTCCCTCCTTCCCTCCTCCTATCATCTACGAACGTAAGGGCCACCAGAAGCTTGGTTCCCGAGAGAGAGAGAGAGAGAGAGAGAGAGAGAGAGAGAGAGAGAGAGAGAGAGAGAGAGAGAGAGAGAGAGTAGTAGTAGTAGTAGTAGTAGTAGTATACTAAAACTCAACGGCAATGAAACTAACTACCTACGACAGATCAAACAGACTCGTTAACCACATCCCGTGACCTTTAACTAACCACCTCTGTTCACCAAACCTTGAGAACAGCGCGCCGTGAACTACACACACTGCCACCGCCAACTAACCATGTTCCTCCTCAACTCTCTCTCTCTCTCTCCCTCTCTCTCTCTCTCTCTCTCTCTCTCTCTCTCTCTCTCTCTCTCTCTCTCTCTTAACTCGGGGTGGTTGCGCGTAGAGTAATGGGGAGAGAGAGGAGGAGGAGGGGAGACGAGGGGATATGGGTGGTAGGTGGAAAGGAAGGGTGGGTGTAAGGGGTGGGTGAGGGTTTCTGACAGAGGAAGCGGGCAGTCGAGGGAAGAGGAAGACACTAACTGTGTGTACAAATGTGTGGTGTAAACTTTTACTGAAGTGTGCGAGGCAGTGGGGCTGGGTGCGTAAATTTTGGGGCGCCTTATCTCTATATGTGTGTGTGTGTGTGGTGTGTGTGTGTGTGTGCGAGGCGTCTAGAGTGTAGTGCACCAATGCTCTTTGCCGGTCTAGGATGGAGACTGGTTGTGAATGGTTGCAGTTTACACTGAGGGCTGGCTGGGGGAGGAGTGAATGAGTGGCTCTCTCTCTCTCTCTCTCTCTCTCTCTC
>NC_092248.1:7141702-7176702 GCF_036320965.1 Panulirus ornatus | reverse complement strand
TTGCGTAAAATGTTCTGGTGGGTCTAGATGATCTTAATCACGAACACACTCGTCATCTTTGAAGGATTACGAAATGAAGACATCTGCGAGCGATGTGTCTTCTTCCATCGCCACTACCTCTCGTACCCAGTGGGGTAGATGACTCTACTTCCACAGGGGGGGAGGGAGGGGGTGTGTGAGGTACGCAACACGGGGGGAGACGCCCATGGGATGTGATGCCTCCCCCAGGGGGGTCGAGGGCGTCACCGTCTCTAAAAGGTGACACAAGAAGAGGAGCAGCTCTCTCTGGGGAGACACTCAAGAACCAGGTTCTTCGTTGAGGCAAAACTCATGACCAAAGTCTAGCCACTAAGGTGTGAACTTCATGACCAAGTCAAGCCACTAAGGTGTGAACTTCATGACCAAGTCAAGCTACTAAGGGGTGAACTTCATGACCAAGTCAAGCCACTAAGGGGCGAAGCTCATGACCAAGTCAAGCCACTAAAGGGCGAAGCTCATGACCAAGTCAAGCCACTAAGGGGCGAAGCTCATGACCAAGTCAAGTTCTCTTAGGGGGCTGGAACTCACGACGATCAAATCCCCCAAAGGCCTTAGGGATGACCTCAGATAACCCTGGTCCTGATTTCAAGGCCCACGCGTGTTGTGGGCCAAACACTTGAGTCACCACCACGAGGTTACCGTGAGAGAGAGAGAGAGAGAGAGAGAGAGAGAGAGAGAGAGAGAGAGAGAGAGGCTGGACGACGACGAAGACGACAGCAAGAGCATCATCAACGAACAACACTCGCTTCTTCGCCGCGCGTTTTCCAAGTAGCGCGAGCCACGAGAGGGAGGGAGCGCACGAACACTGGGGCCGCTCTCGCAGCTCTGAACCATGCACGGGAGGCCCTGCCCTCCCCCACTTCCCTGGAGGGGAGGCAAACCATCGTACGTACACGATTAAAAAAAAAAACAGCAACAAAAAACACATTCAAAATGAAATCATTTCAGGAAACAATACAATAAGGAGAGAAATTTTCAACAGCATCAAAGACTTAAGAGGAAGTGTGGACAAGCTGGCTGGCTGCTACTAGATTAAGGATCGTGGACTTCAACAGATAAGAAAAAAAAGGATTTCATTTAACGGGCAAACTTGACGTTATCAACAACACACACCGGACAGTGATCGGTAAAAAGGGGATATAATCCACCCGCAAAATCTGGCTTCGAGACATCGCCAAGAAAAACGCACACAAGAAACGCACACCGGTCGATGGATAATCATTTCCACGAATCATGTAACCTTAATTCCACGATCATACACGTTTAATCCTTACGTGTGTGTGTGTGTGTGTGTGTGTGTGTGTGTGTGTGTGTACTCAGGGCGAGGTAACAGTCGCCCAAATCGATGTCGCGTCTCACAGCCAATTACATTCCTTGTACGTTAAGCGCACAACCGGTTTGCTGACGTCTCTTGACATTACTTAATTACATCAAACGTAATTACAATTCTTTTGGGTATATAATAAATCTTTTTTTTTCTTTACAGATCAGAGATACAAGGTGGTTAGCGCTCTGTGATCTGAACACACACACACACACACACACACACAGTGAGGCTGAGGCATGGTTAGTCAAAGGCTCTCACTGCTCTACACACACACACACACACACACACACACACACACACACACAGTGAGGTTGAGGCATGGTTAGTCAAAGGCTGTCACTGCTCTACACACACACACACACACCCACACACAGTGAGGTTGAGGCATGGTTAGTCAAAGGCTGTCACTGCTCTACACACACACACACACACACACACACACACGAGACAATGACACCAGACATCTGTAAAGGTTTTCAGCGCCTCCAAACACCACGGCCACGCCGACGTTAAGACAGAGAGGCGAATATCCATAAGAGTCAGTGATAATCAAAAACCAATTATGCAAATCATTATGCAAATCAGATCCACCGTACCTCGTAAGTCATGTTGGTTTCCCCTTGCTCCCCCCCCCAAAAAAAAAAAAAAAAACCTGACGTGGAACGAGAAATTGCCGCCTTGCTAACAACGAATCATTTAAAATAATTAGATAACCACCCTTCAACCGATACAGTGACCACCCCTCAACACCGCTCACACACACACACACACAAACACATAAAGCCAGATGGCGATGACCAGGTCAATCTAGCTTCCCAAATCAACGGAATCACTTTCAATCATACCTAAACTCTCTCTCCAGCTGAGCCCTCAGGTGTTCGCCAGCCCCAATATGGAAGTACAGACACCCCCTCACGTAATCCAGTACACAGCTGTGCTTCTCCAACACGTCCCTCCCGATCATGAGATGTTCCACCATCTCAGCTTCCCGCAGCCTCGTAGTTTCCACGTGTCTTTCGCCCGTCAGCAGGATCCAGGCCCTTCCAGGCACATATGCGTCTATGTCTTAACTCCTCTGCTTGGCGAACCCGCTGGATATGTAAGATCCGCTGTGCGCGCAGTCGACCTTCACGCGAACGTCCATGCCAGAAGACAAATCACCCATGCGTGTTGGGAGCAGGAAATAGAACGGTGCGTCGACAGGGCGGTGAAATTTTTCCAGCCTTTTCTCCCTCTCTGGTGGCCTCTTGAACGCGACCCGCGCGCCTTCGCCGAAGGTCTGAACCACGCCAGCGCCCTCCATCGCCTTACAGCCGATGAAGAGTTCCTCAACGTCTGACTCCGGCGAGGTTGAGGCTTCCTGAGCTGAAGTCTCGGTGTCGTGTGAGGGACGAGGCGGTGTCTCCCAACGCTTCAGCCTGACAAACGTACGATCGAAGACTATAAGCTTCGTGCGGATCTTCCTCGTCGTCCCTGTAATGCTGATCTCGATGCCTCTTAAGGATCCCACGGGTTTGGCATCGAATTCCTCCAACTCCAAACTCTCGGGAGCGGGGAAGTACCTTATTCTGTCCATGATGTTCAACTTCTCGACCAGAGAGACGTCGATGCAGGAACGGGTGGCGCCGCAGTTCATGAACGCCTTGCAAGGGACGCCGTTAACTTCGACATTCAAACGGCCGGACTCCAACGAGACCTGCGGGTACTTGGAGAGGTCAGGCAACTGACTGACTTTAGTAGCCGGAGGATCGAGATGTATCTTGAGAACCTTCATCGTCTTGGAGCTTGACGGCGAACTCATGCGTTTGGGAACACGGTGCTTGCGGTCCCTCTGTCCCGAAGACAGGTGGTCCTTGTACTTCTCCCTGGCCTTAACCATCTCCCTGTACACCTCTTCCTCCTTCTCTTCGGTCGTTCCTGTCGTGACCTTCCCCATTCGTTGGGGAGGTGATCCCGCTCCATTACTCGGGTCGTCGTTGCCTCCTCCCACCTCAGGGACGGTCGTTCGCTGAGGACTCGGCCCCCTTCATCTCCCTGGCCACCTTCAGCCTCTCCTTGCGCCGTACAGACACCTCGGGATCTTCCGAACTAACAGGATTAATCCCGTCACTCAGATCGGGTTGCGATTTACCGCTGGTGGGGGATGACATTTTCCACTGACAACAACTGATAACGAAACACACACACACAAGATACATCAACAAAAATAGCATGGATACACAAAATGAATGCAGTAAAGTAAGAATTCATCAAAACACATAAGTCGTGGGGTGGAAAGTGTGGTCGAGATTTATCGAGGAAGAAGTGGTACACGTGGAGGCGACTCTAAAAGATGGTTCTCCCATCTCGAATTAGTGAGCTTTCAAGTTCGACTAAAAAAGTTCCTCCTTAATACGGCTCGCAGGTTACCGCCGGGCCCTAGATCGAAGTACAGATAAGCCCTCGCGTAATCAAGGACACAAGCGTACTTCCTCAACGACTCTTTCCCTACCGTGATGTGCGCCTCCATGTCGACCAACTCCTGCAACCCCGTCGTGTGGATGTGCCTGTCTCCGTGCAGGAGGATTTTGACCCTCTCAGGAACCCGCTTCAGCTGCAGATCCCTGACCAAGCAGGAGGAGATGTACGATCCGTCAACGCTGTTGTCGATCTTCGCGGATACTTCCGGGCCGCTTAGGTCCTCGCGTCCGCGCGTCGACAGACGGAGAGTGAACAGGTCGTCGTGCGTCCGGGGGGCTTTGAATCGCCGCTCTTCGCGCGCTGGTCTCGTGAATGAGACCAGTTCCAATCCCTTGCCAAATACATGAACCATGGCAGCATCTTCCATTGCACTGCAGCCGAGGAAGAATTCCTCGTTGTTCCCCTCAAGCGAACTCTCGGGTTCCCCACCAATCAAGTGGATGAACCAAGTTCGAGTCTTGACATAACGATGGAAAACGACTAAATCGGTGGTTATGACCTTCTTTACTCCCAGCACCTGTAGCTCCATCGCCCTTATGATCCCGGCAGGTATACAGGCCACGCATTCGTCAAACTGCCGGTAACCAGGACAGCTGATCGGTTCTACCCAACTCATGATATTCAGCTTCTGGACCAGCGACGCGCTGATGTAAGAGCGCGACACACCGCAGTCTAAATACACCTTACAGGGGGATCCGTTCACCCCAACGTTCAGATACCCGGACTCAAGGAAAACACTCGGGCACCTGGAGAGCTTGGGGAGCCTGGCCAGCTCGGCTGGGGGACAGAGGTACACCCGTGGGGGAACTTTCCCACCCTTCTTACCACCACCGGCCCGAAGCCTCACACGAAGAGGCTCAGTGTCTGTTGTAGACTCGGCTCTGCCCGCGTCTCCAGCCACCAGTCTCTCGCGGCGGCTCACGACCATCTCAGGCTCATCGGACAGTACGGGGATAATTCTACGACTCTGTTCGGGCACGCGTTCTTCTGTTAGAGCGGGACGACATTTTCCAGTGTTCCAAACTGACCACAGATAAACACGAGGAAGAAATAAAATAAGAATCGTGTAAATGTATAGAGTGAAGTAAATGCTTTCTTTATTGACATAAACGAAGCACAGGTGTTGAGAGTGTCGTGGATGAAGTGAAGATGCGACTCTCGAAGGAGGAGATGCGATGCGTTCCTCGCGGGGGTCAAGGGATGTGACAAAACGGGTTGTATAGAAGGGGTAGTGGAGATGAGTCGTGTGGCGCTTCCCTCGGTCATGAACCCAGCGGTAAGTCGATGGTATGGGTGGAAACATCGTAGCAATGGACTCCCTCGTCACTGCTGGAGAGACTAAAACGAACGAGTGTTGAAATGCTGAGGATGAGGAGAGTACGACAGAGATGTTGGGAAGGACGTGGTGTCTCAGTGGGGATTACGGGGGCAGGGATGTAAAACTGCTGGATTTTCAAATTCCCATTGAAGATTATGACGGAGTGACGTACGAGGTACAAAGACAGTGGCAGACACCGCGGATAGCGATGATGGAGAGTGAAGGTGCGGCAAGAAAAACAGTGAAGGATTTGGTGCTCGACATCATGGATAGTGAAGATGTAGGAGTGTGTGATGGCATGTGATAGTGATGATCTTCCACTCTGATTGCGGCGGTCGAATTAATTCTCATACTATCACATTCACCATCACTGAGTATGACACGCATAATCGTAGTGTGAGTGACAGGGAGATGGAGTTGAAAGATAGGACCTTGAACGTGCAGGAAGGTGCGAGGCGTGCACGGGATAAAGAGTAGTGAGCAATGAGGTATACGGGAGATGAGGTGCTGTCAGTGGTCAGAACCGTGGTATATCAAGAGTCAGGGAAACCAAGAAAGGTCTAGGGCTTTGGCCGTGGACTTCTATCCATGGATAAAGTCCAATGACCTTCTTGTGGTTTCTCCCGACAGTTTAATATACCCTGGTTCAGCCCCTTGACAACACGGAAACCCCTGTATACCACAATGCTCCAATTCACTTTATCCCATGCACGCCTCACACCTTCCTGCAAATTCAGGCCCAAAATAACTCAGAGTGGGGCTCTGATTTCGATGCATTATACATTACACCAAGAGTGAAGGTTAGAACATGAGTGTTGTTCCTTCATCTGTTTCACGCGCTACATTGCTAAAGTGGGAATCGGCAAACAAGCAAAAAAAAAAATAATAATTATCATCACTACGGTCATTAACATAATTATCATTAACACTATCATCATCAAGACTGCTATCATTATCATTATTACCTGCTATCATTATCATTATTGTCTAACACACTACAGCATTCTTCATAGTCTACTATCCTCATTATGGTACTATTCAAACCTCTACAACACCTTCATTGTACTATCTTCACTCACATCTGGCCCTGACGCCCTTTCCCCATCCTCACAAAAAACTACTTACTATTTCAACTCCATGCAGTGAACCGCTCCTTAACCAACAACGTTCCGTATTGCTCCCTGTATCTTTCCTCATCCCTTACAATCTTTTCTAATCCCTACGACACTAACCTCACTCTTTTTTCCTCCCCTTAGCCCAACTATACGGATCTGCTTCCTTCAACTCATTCATTTGTCCTTAGCGAGACCAGAAGTAAACCAAATGTCCTCCTGCACTAGCAATAGACCAGATCCTAAACGAATTCGTAGGATACTTCCCGTGGGGTCAGAAAATCCTGTGGTGGCTGTACGCCGTAGCGAGAGGCTGAAGGCAAGGGAGATGAGAAGGGCCCAGTCCTCCACGTACAGGAACGCTAAGGAAGGCGTTCGCCGCAGTGAGAGGCTGATGGCCAAGGCAAATGAGAGGGCCAAGTCTTCCGCACACACGTCCGGTAAGAAACCACAACCCAGTCATTCCATGACGCGGAAGAGCGGCGTTAGGAACCCACGGTCCAAGGAGGTGCTGAGGTTATACCCTAACCCCCGGGCGGAGAAATGTGACTACCCGGACCTCCCCGAACGCCGGTTCCTCCAACTGGATTCTGGCGGCTACCTGAACGTGGTGGTCAAGGGCGTAGCCTGCAAGGCGTACATCGACACTGGGTCCTCGCGCACGTTCATGAGCGTCGAGCTCGCCGACAGACTAGGGATACTGTACAAGATACACGCCTATCCGGCCAAAGAGACGCACACGTTCAGGGAGCTGAAGGGCTACAGGGCCATAGGAGTCATAGGGAGGGTGTTCATATTCATCAACGACCGGAAGAAGAAAATATCGACCGACATCATTGTCTACGACCGCGAACTCACCTCTCAGACCGAGTTCAAGACCATCACCAAAACACCCGACTGGAGCACACCAACGGACTGGAATGGAACATCCACCGGTGGCGGCTGGAGCCTGACATCATCTGGGGTCAAGACCAAGTCGTCGTGGGGTCTGAAATCATCTCGTCGCAAGAGGACGTCGTCGGCCTCGTCCTCCAGGCCTCCATCCGAGTCGTACACTGGAGCATCGACCTCGAGGACGGGCCCAGCCTCGGATCCCGACGTTGAGGAATTCTTCATCGGGTGCTCAACGATGGCGCGCGCGCGCGTGACTCTGGCCTTCGGCGAGAACGCAGACCGGCTCGACTACACGAGAAGGCGACTCGGGAGATTCCGACCGGAGAGGCCGTTCTACCTCGGGTTCATGGCACATCGCAGGAACGACTTCATGGACCCTGGCCTGAGCGTGAAGATCAGCACGGGCGTTAACGGATCGTACGTCTCCTCCGCGTGCGTCGAGAGACTGAAGCTGGACGGAGCGGAGGACGGCGGCGTCGGCGTCCCCCCCGCGAGGCTGAAGATCCACCTGGGACGCGAGTGCCACATCCACACGACGGAGATGGTGGTGCGCGAGGACTCCAGCTGCGACTTCGTCGTGGGGAAGGACGTGCTGAGGAAATACAGGTGCGTCCTCGATTACACGAAGTCCTCTCTGCTCTTCAGCCTTGAGGCGGGCGGGACCAGGAGAGTCAGTTTGCAGAAGATGAAGACGGGGTCGCCTTCTCCCATACCTTACAGGTGTTGGTGCTGTTGACACCGTCCTAGCAACTGACCTACGACCTCGACCTTTCTAAAAGAGAGGAAGATACTTTCTTATTCTAGTTTTCTACTTGTTGATCAATACAATGCCATCTTTTCATCCATGGGGGTCGACATCAACCTTTCTAAAAGAGAGGAAGATACTTTCTTATCCTAGTTTTCTACTTGGTGATCAATACAGTGCCATCTTTTCATTCATGGGTCGACCTCAACCTTTCTAAAAGAGAGGAAGATACTTTCTTATCCTAGTTTTCTACTTGGTGATCAATACAGTGCCATCTTTTCATTCATGGGTCGACCTCAACCTTTCTAAAAGAGAGGGAGATACTTTCTTATTCTAGTCTTGTTGATGAATACAATGTCATCATCTTTTCATCCATGGGTCGACTGCACTGAAACTTGAGAGGCTTTTAAAGGACCTTGATTCAGTGCAACCTAAGACCTCAATTGAGTGTTCCGCGAAGGGTTTCATCGGGCGTAAGATACGAGATAAACACTGAAAGACATTATGTAACTGTGGTCACGTCCTTTGCAAGCACAGTCACGCATTATTCAACCCTCCTCGTCCAAGATCTACGCGAAACCAACTCTGCTCACCATCCCCTGCCTACGAGAGAGAGAGAGAGAGAGAGAGAGAGAGAGAGAGAGAGAGAGAGAGAGAGAACTGGATGGTGAGTGGTAAGTGAACATGACCGAGAGCGATGGGGAACGTGATGGTGAGAACGAACATGATGGAGAGTGACGGTGCGAACGATTCTGGGAGTGTGACGGCGAACATGGGGACTGACAGTGGACACGACGAACGTAGAGCGATAGTGAACGAGACCGAGCGTGACGGTGAACATGACGGAAAGTGACAATGAACACAGTGAACCAATGCACTGGCTGGTGTGCTGAGCTCTCTCTCTCTCTCCCCCTCTCTCTCTCTCTCTCTCTCTCTCTCTCTCTCTCTCTCTCTCTCTCTCTCTCATCCCCCCCCCCTCCCCTAATGCAGACACACCAGTCCTGGCCTGGTTTCGAAACCATGACCTTTCAGAAAAACCTCCCATCTGGGGGTCGAAGGCTCGAACCAATGAGCAACGCTCGAATATGAGAATTATGTTCAATAACCGTCCAGTATTTCATAGGTTTAAAGGGACGCTCATTTCCTAAGATGGCCGACTCCTTGGAGAGAGGAGAGAGAGAGAGAGAGAGAGAGAGAGAGAGAGAGAGAGAGAGAGAGAGAGAGAGAGAGAGAGAGAGACTACCCACGTATTCTCTACGTGTCGTAGAAGGCGACTAAGAGGGGTGGGGGAGGTAGGTTAACCCTTCCCCCCTACTGTATCAATATCCAGAAAAAAAAAGAGCAGAGCAGGAAGCCAAGTGAGGATTTTCTCCTCCTCCAAGGATCTGTCATCTGTTCTTGGCGCTACCTCGATCATGCGGGAAATGGCAAGCACATACGAAATAATAATAATGATAATAATGATAATAACAAAGTTACAATAATGATAATAACAATAATAATAATTTATAATAATAAACGAATTAACTTCAGCCAAAGGTTGAAAGTATAGAGAAAATATACTCTTATACTGATGACTGACGTAATATACTCCATGATATATGATACGATATATCAATACAACGAGCGTGTGATATATCGTGCTTGTAAGCAAGGTGTGTGTGTGTGTGTGTGTGTGTGTGTGTGTGTGTGTGAGTGTGTGTGTGTGTGTGTGTGTGTGTGTGTGTGTTACTTTACGAACAACACAACAATGGGAAGTTCAGGATGGCAATAAGCTCGAGCCGTGATACCACAAACTTCATCACCCGGTCATAAACGAGCGGGTAATGACTCTCTCTCTCTCTCTCTCTCTCTCTCTCTCTCTCTCTCTCTCTCTCTCTCTCTCTCTCTCTCTCCTCACACACACACATAGCCAGAGGGACCGAACTAGAGAACAGGCGGCGTCACTACAGAGGGACGAAAACACGAGCCCCCCCCTTTTTTTTTCTCAAGGCAAGACGGCGCCACGACCCTAGGGTACGCCAGTACGACCTTTAGCTGAACTGGCGGCCCCCTGGCATTTGATCTGACCCTTGAGGTAAACTCCTGTGGGGAAAGGAAGAGACGTGGGCACAGTATAAGCCGACTAATCTATCATCATCATTTACCTCCGTGGGCGATGAGGACTGAGGGCCGAACAGGATGGAGGAGTTAAGTTCAGCGAGAGTTGAGAGCAAGACGAAACGAAACAGAGGTGGGGAACTCTTGCGTCAGGTGGACAAAGCACGTCCCAGTATAGCTGGTCCTGGGGTAGTCATAACCCCTGGTCCTGGGGTGATCTGTATAGCTGGTCCTGGGGTAGTCATACCCCCTGGTCCTGGGGTAATCTGTATAGCTGGTCCTGGGGTAGTCATAACCCCTGGTCCTGGGGTAGTCATAACTAGCACCAAGATGGTTAGGTCATTTTTGGTCTACATGTGATGGAAATCATTTCTCAAATATATCAAGAGGGAATATGCAAAAGTTTGGACTGGGATCTCACAGTAGAGGAACCAGAGCATGGATAATGCTGATCAGGAAGGCAGCATTAACACAACTAGTGAGCCAAGGGTATGATCATTCGCTCACCTTAACAACGTTAAGGAGTGATCAAACACCATCTGTGTCCTGAAACTAGAAATCACCGATCGCTTTAGAAACACTGCATACATGCATTCCGTTGGCTTCGCAATACATCAACCACGTATTACCAGCGTAACGATGTATATCGTACGAAAGCGCAATCAGATCAAATACACAAGGCATCAGGGTAAAAGGTGTACATATCCGGTTGTATCAGTGTTTGGACTCCGCCCAAAAGTCAAAATCATCTCGAGACTCAAAACGAGTTGGAAATTCTCCCGTTCTCTCTCTCTCTCTTTTGTGGATTTCACAACACGAGAGCGTATGATCCGGGCAGCAATAGCCGTTGTGCTTGGCTGCGTACGTACATGTTAACACCACCCCCAAACCCTTTCTCCCCGCCCTCCCCCTCACACTCCAGTCAACTGTACAAGTCTCATTACTTTACACAAGATGCGGCAACACATGGCATAAATTCCTCCGGGGGGGGGGGGCTGTCTGTCTTCCTTCTGAATTTACGGGGCGCCTCCGAGGCTCCCACAACACTGTGAGGACCAGTTACGAACGGAGGAAACGCACTTCGAGTTGGGTATTAAAAGCCGAAACACGAGGCAGTGCACCACACGTAAGACAAGAAAAAAAAAAGAAGAAAAGAAATATATAGATCGGTTTCACCTAGCTCTTAGGAGGCCAAGGGTCATAACAATATCATATCATCAAAGTATTTCTCACGAAATGATCGAAATGATAATAGTACATCCACAGACAAACGCCATTAAGGGTGTGTGTAAGTTATCCAAGCCGGATATGTATAAGCTGTCGTCACAACAAGCACTTGATAACAGTCATCATTTTTTATTCCTTTTTCCAATCTGTGGCACACCCAAGGCTGTACTCTCCAAAAAAGGGGGCAGCAGCAGCAAAAGCAGCAAAATCGAGCCACTCACCCTCCGCTTCTCTACAAGACAGAATACGGCCAACCGCAGCATAATGCGGAGGGCCCCATGAGGCAGCATTACCATCAACCCAACTCCACCATCATACTATCCACAAAGCAGCATCAGCCGACGGCAGCATAGTCCTTAATATCCACAGTCATAAAGGCGGAATTACTAAGCTATGCCAAACCTCCTCTCTCCGCGAGACAGCATCTCAAATCAACAACACCTACAACTACCAAGAAACAAAAACAAAAACATGGAAGTTACCACGACACGACAAGTTACCACAGCCATTACCATCCACCACGACACGACAAGTTACCACAACCATTACCATCCACCACGACACGACAAGTTACCACAACCATTACCATCCACCACGACACGACAAGTTACCACAACCATTACCATCCACCACGACCATCGCCTTTTTGAGACTTGGAAGCAGCCAGACACCTTCGATATGAGCCCGCGGGCGCCATCCCTCACAAGGCGTAGTATCCTTGACTTGTCTCATAACACAAAGGTGAAAAAAGGTGGAGAATTCTCGGCCGTCTTTGCAAGCCTTTCGACGTGGAAATACCCTTGGATGCCATCCATCGGATGATCAAATGCGACTATTCGCGTTTCAAAAGTCTTGGCAGCACTATGATGGTCTGGACAGCTTGCCTGAACGAAGGAAAATGGGCCTTTGACCTGACACCCCAAAAGAAAAAAAAAAAAAAAGAAAAGAAAAAAATTTTTAGGTTTAAGGCTGGCTGAAGAGGCTAGCCTTTGAGAAACCTTTACCTTAACTACACCATTATGGGTCGGGTCAAAGGCTAACGCCACCGGGCTTTGACCTAACACTTTACGGTCAGGTCAAAAGCCATCTTCGCGACACCGTCATCTTCACTTCGTCCTCACTTTCGCTTAATCCTATAACTTCCAGCACGTACATATCGGGTCAAAGGTTATCTGCACTACACCCTTATCTTCACTACACATCCGATACTACTGAACTTTCAATCTTAAGGAGTCGGGTCAAAGGTCATATACACCAAGTCTTCATCCATAAAAACACCCCTAAAGATAAAAAAAAACATCCTGCAATATAATCTCCCAACACTAAACTTTGACTCGACTCTCATGGGGTCAGGTCAAAGGTCATCTCCACAACACCCGGTGGTGAAGTGCTTCTTACTCCACCTCTACTGTCTGTCCAAACAGCCAGTAAACTACTATTTTTTTTTTAACCTTTAATTTCCATAAAGATGGAGCAGACATCACCAAATAGCCTCCAAACTCTCAGCACGGGACTAAAACTGACTTTTACAATGAACGAAACACCACCATCGCCAACTCCTTATCTCCTCTCTAACACTGCTAGAAACCAAGAGAGTGTGTGTGCACACCACCATCACCCACTCTTATCGCCTCTATCACCGCTAGAAACCAAGAGAGAGAGAGAGAAAGGTTGCACAGGGGAGTGAAGGAGGAGTGAGGAGAGAGGGGGAACACAAAGAAAAAATCTATCGCTTCGTAAAACTCCCCCTTCCCCCCCGACCTCGTAATCATGTCTCTGCCGTCAATAGAGACGCTACGCGCCTGTCATTACCTCCCCCTCCCTTCCCTTCCCCCCCAAACCGCCATACTTTACATCAGTCATGGGGCAACGGCTACGTGGCTCGAATACATGCATGACTGACCCTCTCCTCTCTCTCTCCCTCCTCCTCCTCCTCCTCCTTCACCCACTGGCACACACCATGCAACCTCTCTCTCTCTCTCTCTCTCTCTCTCTCTCTCTCTCTCTCTCTCTCTCTGGCGAGGACTGCATGATGATGTTAGCCCGTCCGTCGCTTGAGATGTTGCTGCTCTATCACCTCTGCAATCGGAGGGACGGGCGGCGGCCCTATAACAGCAAACCGGCAGGCGTTGGGTAATTGCACGCTGCCTGATCGGCGGGACGGACGTACTGCAGGGTCGCACCACCTCCCGCTTTACACTATCATCTTCGCCAACCACCTCCTCCAGAACCTCCCTCGGGGGATAACATTCCTCACTCCGTTGCCCCCGAACCGCAATCATGCCCTCTATGGTCGGGGTAAGTATTTTCTTTTCACTCTCTCTCTCTCTCTCTCTCTCTCTCACCCCCGCGCAACACAAGGGCTGACGGCATTACAACCCACCACACACACATAACGATCTCTCCTCCGTCTCGCACGTAACTCGCTTGGCAACAAGTGACCCCATCGACTCTCACTTACCCTCGTAACTTACACGAGATTAACAGAGAGAGAGAGAGAGAGAGAGAGAGAGAGAGAGAGAGAGAGAGAGAGAGAGAGAGAGAGAGAGTTTGGCCGCCCACCCTAAAAACAGAAATAAATCTGACCTAAGAACGAAACCCTACACGAAGAAAAAAAAATATATAATATATAAAAAAAAAAAATCCTACATTAGCCACTGTAATTCCTAACCAGAGAAATCAACTTAGAGCTCAGTACATATATATAAAAAAAATATAGCAGTATAACAGAGCACACACACACACACATATACATATATATATGGCAGTGTTGTGACGAAGACCATACAAAACACATGAGCAGCAGGACTGTATAGGATCACTACCGAAAGAAACTTTTTATTTACACCACTGGGCAAACACTGGAGATTCCGACGCTGGGTTAAGGAGTTATCTTCGGCCTGAGCGTTCACCGTGGCCGACATCTCTCTGACACAGGGGAACTACACTGGCGGAGCTGTGAAGGTGGGGTTAGTGGGAGTTTTATACTCCTTGTGGCCATGTGTGTGTGTGTGTGTGTGTGTGTGTGTGTGTGTGTGTGTGTGTGTGTGTAAACTCGACCCACTTAATCACAACGTTTGGGTACCAAAAGCACTCAGAAAATCCTCATAGTACAGAGCAAGTCAAATGTATTAACCATAAAGGCAAAATCGTTTCGTGAAAATCCATCATCGAACAACCCTTTCGCGCGGAGGCAAAATGACCAGACAACGCGGACGAAATAATTCGCGTTAGTTATTAAACTGTTTCACGCGAGATAACTGATAACTACCACAGAGAACATTTTAACATTCTCAACACACGCACACACACAGTCAGTCAGTCTCTTAAACAGTTTACGTGTCTCACGTTCATAATGCCGTGGTAGCCTGCGTCCAAGACGGAGTCGTCAATTATATCCTCAGCGACTCCGGTAAAGGGAAAGCTTGACATTACGATCATTACAAAAAGGGTCAAAAGGCTTCAACCCCACACACACACACACCATGAAACAAAAGTATAACCACTTGGCTCTGACGGAGACGCAGCTGTGAATCATCGGCAGGGACTCCAGCCCGTGAGGGAGGGAAGGCCAAGCAGGCTGGATGGATGAGTGACATGGATTCTGTTCCGATCCTACGTTTCTCCTCCACTTCTGAGAGCAAGGCCTCACTTGCGGATCAGAACTCGAATGTCCTTCACGTCTTATTTCGGGTGAGGCAGAGCACGACATATTACCTCCCTAACCCCGCCTCAAGACGACAGGAACGGATAACGCAAGGAGTGATGTGTGCCACCAACGGAAACTGAAAGTAAACATCACAAATGCATTCATAAACAGACGATGATACATCCATTTAAGACACTGGCACGTCTAGACGATTATCTCGCCCTTAAATGCCCCTAAACGACATCTATGGCGTCTACGTGGTTTAAGAAGAAATCTATATCCACTTCGCCTTTAGGTCTATAGTCATCATTCACTTTCTTTCTCCACACAAAGCTCAGGTTTCTCCCATCACCCTTCACCGCTGAACACACACGCACAGACAGCCTCGACAGGCCCCCAGCGGTCTGCTGTTAGTTGCAGACGACGCGAGACTTGACTGTCCCTAATGAGGCAGATCTATCAGCAGTCGTAAACTTAATTTTGGCGAAACAGGAGAGTAAAAAAAAGACCAAATATAGTCACATTCCCTCATCGTATGTTGGGTAAACCATCTTCTCTCACCCCGGGAGGATGAATCTACCACCACCACCACCACCACCACACCCTCCCCTCCTTGCCAACACTTCAACCCACTGAGAAACGTTGTCAAACGTGCACACAAACCACCACCCAAGCTCCTTCTCATCTCTAAGCCTGAGCCAAAACGGCTCCAGCTTACTGTAAGGCTTAGCCGGGGCAGGAGTTTTAAGTCCCTCACTGGGCACTGATCCTTTCTGTATCGCCCATAATAAATATCTAATAATTCTAACCCTCCCCCCCCACCTTTTTTTTTCTTTTTTTAAAGGGCGTGCATGCAAATGAGCAGGGGCCTGGGGGGGAAGAAATATACGTTCACGAGTCAAAAGAACAACAGGTGAACGAGTCGGGTGGTATGAGAAACAGGTACAAGATAGTTTGATGAGATACACGCCAGATAAAGGAGCCACGAGATAGTTGAGGGAAGCAAGGCATGGAAAGGACAGAGCTATGGGGGCAGAAGACCTCCGAAAACCATCGTAAGGTATGATACGTAAAGTAAGGTAAGGTCCCAGACCCAGCTGAAGGGGAAGAAGACCTCCAAAAACCATCGTAAGGTATGATACGTAGGATAAGGTAAGGTCCCAGACCCAGCTGAAGGGGCAGAAGAGCTCCAAACACCATCGTAAGGTATACGTAAGGTAAGGTAAGGTCCCAGACGCAGCTGCTGGGGTGTAGAAGAACACCTCATCACAAGGCACCCGTCAGGTCGTAAGATACTGGGCCCGGAATAGGTCGAAACCGGTAGTTTCTGGCTCTCGAATAACCAGTTAGATATGCTGTTCTTCTTGAACGGGTTGAGGGAAGGTAATTTTTCAATAGGCAATCGAGGAAAAGCAAGTTACATACATACTGGATACACATCACGTACAGAAAACCAGTTCCCTGATTATGGTCTGCAAGATATCATCAAAGTGATTATCTAATAACAATCGCGATAGGGGTTTATCTTTGTCTACATCAGTTATAATGCTACAGAGCTGGAAGGGACGTCTAAGGGAAATGAAGTGGTACGCAGCTATTCCAGTCTACAAAACGAGTTTAGAAATAATGACATTGGTAAATCTAATATAATTCCCAGCGAAGAAGATATCAAAACATTGTATCAGCTTGAAAAACTTTAAAATTGATTATCATCATTACTATTATTATCATTATTATTATTATTATTATCATTATTATTATCATTACTATTATCATCATTATTATCATTATTATTATTATCGTCATCATTGCAATAATTATCATACAATAATTATCAATGTAACTATTATCATTAAAATCATCATCACTATCATTATTACGATTATCATTAATTATGACCATTACTACTATAATTATAATTATCATTATCATTACTACCATTATTGTTATACAACCCCAGGGGACGCTTTTTCTCCTGGTGTTCCTGCCACTTTTCGGGCTGCGCTGCGGTCGACAGCTGGGAAAGTTATGCACTTCTTTGGGATGGCGAAGTTCTTCGACGATAATGTACTCCTGTGACACAGCCCGGCGGCGTAACCACAAACGGGTGGAGTCCGGTAACGCCCTAGGGAGTGTATACGTCTGTGTACATAAGGTTAAGACATGATATATGAACACACACACACACACAAGGTACACAGAGACTGGACGGTAAAAGTGTAAGGCATATTCTTTCCCCTCCGCCAGAACACACAGAATAGTAAGCAATGGCAGAAAAAAAACAACAGCAAAAAACATAGTTTTTGGCGATTCTGTCATACACATCCTCAATCCCCCACGGGTCAGCAACACTCCTTGTGTCCACGGTGTGTCTGTCTAATGACAGCGAAACCGGGCGATACACCAGCGATGGGAGATGGGGTGTTGGAGAACTTATACTGAGGGAGATGGAGGGGAAGCCCGGAGATATATATATATATATATATATATATATATATATATATATATATATATATATATATATATATATATGTGTGTGTGTGTGTGTGTGTGTGTGCGAGACATCCAGGCCATCATCGCTTGAGGAACCATAGCACGAATGGGTATCACATGGTTAAGTGACTGAGAGACAGAGAGAGAGAGAGAGAGAGAGAGAGAGAGAGAGAGAGAGAGAGAGAGAGAGAGAGAGAGAGAGAGAGAGAGAATGTGGTCTGAGAGGGAGGGGGTCTGGGGTCCTTCTGGCTCTTCTCCCGGTGGTGATCAGAACTTTGACCTCTCCGCGGCCCCTTGTTAAAATCGACCCAGGCAGTCTCGACGGGGGCCCAGAAATCTCGACTGACTAAACTACACCCTAATAAAAACCCGACGCTTGCGGCGCCACGGGTTCATGCCGCAGCCGCAGTCGGCGACGGACGACGACGCCGCAGCCGCTGCCGCAACTGGTGGTGGTGGTGCGGGGGTTATACGAGAAACTGGTGAGGTCTGGTCAGCTTTGGTTCAGTCTAAGCCTCACGTCCAAGGCGCATGCGGCGGAGCCGAGAGTATTATGACCAATGGGTCGAAGAACCATTTAGCCACACACACACACACACACACACACACACACACACACACACAGACGAAATAAAAGACAAAAAAACGGTTTACATAACACGTCCTCAGAGCAGAAACACGTAGCGCCTGGAGGGGCCCGTGGCTAACGCAACACCATTTCACGAGACGTAAATGTTAACAAGACGCAAGAGAGTAAAAAAAAAAGAAGAAAAAGATAAAAATAAAAAATATCTGGCCACCACAGACCCAAGTACACGGCCCTATACTCCCAACACTGCCGCCTTCTTCCTGCCATCACCTGTAAACCAGCGTTGGCAGGGCCCGGAGCTGCAAGGAGGAGGACCACAAGGTGAACCTCGGAGTCATGCCGCTGGATCACGTGCTGGCATCATCATCATCATCATCCTCCCACCAACCCACCCCCACTGAACACCGCTCGAGGCAGAGGCGGAACTTGAGACATGATGGATCAAAAATCTGATCAAGCAACTGGGTGTTGCTCCTCATTATTTCAACTCGTGTTCCCACTTACATCTGATATATATATATATATATATATATATATATATATATATATATATATATATATATATATATATATATATACATATATATATATGTTAAAAAAATAAGGTGAGCTTACACGATTCCATTGCTTCGCTCGCTGCCTTCTTTCGTTCCTTCTTCCACAAGTTGCCTCTCATACATTCACAGACTATGACCATCCCTATTTCCACGTTTATCTCTCTCTCTCTCTCTCTCTCTCTCTCTCTCTCTCTCTCTCTCTCTCTCTCTCTCTCTCTCTCTCTCTCTCTCTCTCTCTCTCTCTCTCTCTCTCTCTCTCTCAGAGCTGGACCAGTCCACAGAACTCTCGTTAGCTCTTAAGCACGCCCGATTACGAAGATGGTTTAAGGTGGGGGGGGCGACCCAAGGCAGGGATTTCAGATACACTCCCTAACAACGAACGATCGATACAGAATAAGAGGAGGAGGAGGAGGAGGAAGAATAAAAATAAGAGGAGGAGGAGGAGGAAGAATAAGATTAAAAGGAGGAGGAGGAGGAGGAAGAATAAAAATAAGAGGAGGAGGAGGAGGAGGAAGAATAAAAATAAGAGGAGGAGGAGGAGGAAGAATAAGAATAAAGGAGGAGGAGGAGGAGGAAGAATGAAAATAAGAGGAGGAGGAGGAGGAAGAATAAGAATAAGAGGAGGAGGAGGAAGAATAAGAATAAGAGGAGGAGGAGGAGGGAGGAAGAACAAGCCAAAGGAGTCCAGCCCCGGCAGAAAGCGGCCAACAGCACCCACCGCTGCCACGCCTCCTGAAAGACTTATGACCTACCCAACACAGCGCCTCAGCCCAGCGACTTGACGCCAACACGGGCCCATTGCGCGGAGCTGGTCTGACTAGCCAACCTTCGCCAGCTCTGGTGGAGGTGGTAAGGAGCGGGATGGGAGGGGTGTACCTCCCGGCGGAGGGATTAAATTTACAGTTGCGCCTGCTGTAAATACCCGGGGCCCTCGTGTTAACATCATCCCGCCACGGTGTGCCCGCCCCCCCCTCACCAGCATCCATTACGGGGGAGATCCATAATTATGAGAGAGTGATCGCTTTCTCCCTGTCTCCTTCGTGGGTTGGCAGCTAACCAACACGCATATACGGGGCTGCCCCTCTCTCTCTCTATATTACACAACACACACACACACACACACACACACACACACTATACAGCGTCTTGCCACTGCACGTATTACACAATTCACAAGCCATGTACACACACACACCCACACCACAGATACACAGATACACTAACACAGCGCTAGCTCGCACATGGACGTATTACACAGAATGTCCGTATACATGCACGCAACACTAGCTTGGCTCATAGTGTATTACATAACGTCCCTTACATCACCTCACCTGTATACATACCAAGCAGTTATGGCCCGTGAGTGCACCACACACTACACCACTACACCCAGTACACCGCCGTATATGTGACGACGCCCGCAACACCTTCTAACACCACACCACTGAACACACTGCATCTTAAAAACACACCATGCACACAGCCCTTGCCTTCCAGCACGCCCACTGCGCCTCCCCGTCGTAACGTACGCTAGAGCAGGCTTCTGTCCGAACACACACCCTGTATCCCCATATACACCTGACGAAAGCCCACACACACACACCCACCATCGCACGCCTACACACGCACTCTACCGCCACCATGGGGCACCACGAGTGCAGACCTCTCCCCACACACTGTAGCGACAGGTACGTACACCAAGCGATGGGTCCACAGGCAACGTACTACGCTCACAAGAGCAAGGCGGCCATGTTCCTACGAATCGTAGAGACGTACACATCATCTCGCACTGGCGGTGTCACCCCACCTACGTAAACATCTGCACAGCATTGGCACTCTCTCGATTAAGAAACGCAACGCAGAGCACCATTCAAGTGTTCGGAAGACCTTTTCTAAAGACTTGATTATAAGGTTCCGTTTACCTTACGGGTTCCAAGGAACGTCTGCTAGGTTTGATAGGGCGCGATATCGTAGGATAACCACCCGAGTACATTGCCAGAGGACATCATATACTACTTCTAAGCCCGTGCAAGGATATCACATCCAGACACAAGCCTTCGACTAGGATATCATCACACTTGAATAATCCGGTAAGTCAAGCAGATAACATCACACTTCACCCAGTTCAGGATGTCACCTCAATACATCACACCCACGTATTTCCCTTCCATCTGAACACAAGATCATCCCTCTCAGTTGCCAGTCTTCAACCATCCCTGCATTTGTGTCGGGCCATCAGAGGAACATCCTGGTGGAGGAAGAAGTCCCTCCAGGCAAAATTCTCTCGTCAAATGGACCAGGCAGGCATCTCACTCCTCGGATGAACAGTTAACTTTCATACAGCCGTTCGAAATGCGCCATGAATCTCACCCAGGTGATGACCAATGTGACGGACGTCTGTCTATCTCCCTCCGGACCCATCACTGTCCACGTATCAAACCAGCAATTCTCTCCTCTAGTCTTTCAGGGCGACATCGGTGCCGCCCCTCCCCCCAAGCTGATCCAAATGTCGAACCCCTTGTGTGTCCGATTTCGCACCTGGCTTCGCAAATTTGCATTCTACACCCGTCACACAGAAGGGGTCGTCAAGCAACGGCCGCCAAGATGTCACTCTCTCGCCTTTGCATCCAGCAAGCGTCCCAGGACTTATACAACGGTCACTGAAAGACGATACAGTCAAACACCCCTAAGGCTTCAGCGGTCACTGAAAGACGATACAGTCAAACACCCCTAAGGCTTCAGCGGTCACTGAAAGACGATACAGTCAAACACCCCTAAGGCTTCAGCGGTCACTGAAAGACGATACAGTCAAACACCCCTAAGGCTTCAGCGGTCACTGAAAGACGATACAGTCAAACACCCCTAAGGCTTCAGCGGTCACTGAAAGACGATACAGTCAAACACCCCTAAGGCTTCAGCGGTCACTGAAAGACGATACAGTCAAACACCCCTAAGGCTTCAGCGGTCACTGAAAGACGATACAGTCAAACACCCCTAAAGCTTCAGCAGTAAATTCCTATATGGGTGTGTCTTACATTAATTCCTTGCGCGGTCAATGAGCTAACAGCTCGTACTGCCGAGTCGTTCTGTGGACTGGAAGGGTGAATGGTATGAGCCATGTGGATGCAGAGCCATCACATGAAGTGATTAACATGACTATCAACATTTTCTTGAGGGCAGTCTGGGCCGTTAGGATCAAAGTACCAGGGGTCCTAGACCCCATGTTAGAGACATCCCAATATATTTGGATTTTATTTTTAGAAGCCTCCGACACAAACTCAAAAACAATAACAGTAACAATAAATAGCTTAAAACAAATTCACTTGGAATTGAAGGAAACACGACAACGTCTTATCTGATTGAAAAAAAAAAAGACTAATTAAGAAACCAGTGGAGTAGTGGTCAGCGTTACTGACGACAGAACACGCATGGGTCCGACCAGGTTCGAATCCTGGGAATAGGGTGTAGGGCCACTAGCCAACCCAGACGCTCATCCTCACCTCGAGGTTGGTCGAGAAATAGGCAGGTAATTACCTTAGGCTTGGATATATATATATATATATATATATATATATATATATATATATATATATATATATATATATATATATATATATATATATAGTTAGGACATTCAGTTGCCAATACCGCCTCTGCTGCTATAGAAAACACACCACCCATCCCGTGTACGCCCTCCCATCACATCTTCAGCTCCCAGCCCCGTCCATGTAGACCCCATCTCTCACCACTGTGTCTCGTGTTATCTGACCTTCCCATGTACTCGCGATAAGCCCGTACCTCGCAACGCATATGCCATCCCTCTCTCTTCTCGACACCCCCTACCCACGGCTACACCTACACACACACACACACACCTACACACACACACACACACACATTCCTCCACACCCTTACGTGGTGACAGGGGCTTACGCTCGTGAACTACGAGAGCGAGGTCGTCCTCGAGGGGCTAGTTACGACTCCAGGTCACGCCCGAGTAATGTACCGGATGGCGTGGGTTTACATGGTCAACTTGAAGGGTGTTGCTGTGGTCTGCCACTGCTGGTGGTGGTGGTGGTGGTGGTGGTGGGAGTGGAGTGACTTCTGTGAGGGAGGGTTGAAGGAACCTCTGAATCTTGACCCCACCATCTGGGGAATCTTGACCCCACCATCTGGGGAATCTTGACCCCACCATCTGGGGAATCTTGACCCCCACCATCTGGGGAATCTTGACCCTCACCTCTGTGAATACTGACCCCACCTCTGTGAATCTTGACCCCACCTCTGTGAATACTGACTCCACCATCTGGGGGATCTTTAACCCACCTCTGTGAGTACTGACCCCACCATCTGTGAATATTGACCCCACCTCTGTGAATAATGACCCCACTCTGTGAATCTTGACCCCATTTCTGTGAATTGTGACCCCCACCTCTGTGAATCTTGACCCCACCTCTGTGAATATTGTCCCCACCTCTATGAATAGTGACCCCACTCTGTGAATCTTGACCCCCAACACCCTCAACCGCTTTGTGAATCTCGACCTACCGTGAATCCTAACACCCTCCCTTCCCTTCCCCTCCTCCCAGCACGGACTTAAGCGCCTGAATACGACTCGAGCAACGACGGTGCGCAGACCTTCCGAGGTACGACCCTCGAAGCACGGAGCTACGTGCGACGACTTCTCGAACACGACCCTCCGATCACAGCATCCACCACGACAGAGGGCTTTAAACTCCCCCTACACAACACCCGACCAACCCCCACCCAAAGCGAACAAGCGCCCCCCCCCCCCCGTCACGAACCGGCAATTAACGTCGGCCGTCGTAACCTTAACGACGTATAGCATCCACAGCGGACGAGTCTATTTCGATTACTGATGAAAAAATACGAGGGGGGGAAGGGGTTTCCAATCCTCCATCACAGGAACGTAATCCCTTTTCACACAACCTCTCTCTCGAAGAAGAGAAAAAGTCCTCACGCCACCCGGGGCGTCTTTCCAGATACGTTCCTTGAAGCCCGGGGCTGCGCTGCTTCCAGTATCAGGGAAATGAGGGACTCCTTCGGGGCGAGGAGGAGTTCTCAACACGAGCCTCTGCTCCCGACGATAGAGACTCGCCACACAAATGGTGACTAGTTCACTCAAGGGCACGACCTCTTGAATACGACCAAAGTGAAACTCGTTGTGGTAACTTACCCTACGATCAAGACGAGGGAAGGATATATCTAAAAAAGATATGCGAAATGAAAATAAAAAGAAGGGTAATTAATATATGGCGATAGATAAGAGAACGATAAGAAAAATGAATCATACATCTAGACACTTACACACACACACACACACACACACCCACACACACACACACACACACACACACACACATACACACACACACACACACACACACACACACACACACATACACACACACAAAGCCTCAGGCAATTCATACGAGTTGAGGCTGTCAACATATCATCTTCCATTACCTTCACAAATCACCATAATCCTTTCGCCCTCTCGCTCCTGTGTGGTGTCTGGAGGAGGAGGAGGAGGAGGAGGAGGTAGAGGAGGAGGAGGAGGAGGAGGTAGAGGAGGAGGAGGAGGTAGAGGAGGAGGAGGAGGAGGAGGAGGAGGAGGAGGAGGAGGAGGAGGAGGAGGAGGAACGAAAGAACGACGAACACGCTATCGTCCCGCTGGACAACAGAACGACAAACGGGGCGCGACTGATGAGACCATTCGGTATAAACCATTCCCTCCCTCCCAACGGAGAGAGAGAGAGAGAGAGAGAGAGAGAGAGAGAGAGAGAGAGAGAGAGAGAGAGAGAGAGAGAGAGAGAGAGAGAGAGAGACGCACTTGAGCTGCTTCTGTGCTCCAAGTGTGGGACGCGGACCTGGAAGTCTGCTCCTCCTGCTGGCCGCTCTGGTCGAGTCGGGAAGAGGTAACCGGTTGCAGTGGGGGCGCGGGCGGGGCGCACATAGCATCAGGCCCTGTGAACTCATAATGTTTATCATCACTGGCTGCAAGAATGTCCGTCTTTGGAACAAACGAGGAGCAGCGGCCTCTTAAGGTCTCAAGAATGCGAGGGGGATAAAGTGAATGTTGATCATCTTGGAACTGGTTCATTCGCTGCGTTTGAAAAATCCAGATGGGGTGCCTCTCCTACCACAGTTGGAAGGTCTTAGTACGTCCCTCCCCACAGCTAGAAGGTTATGGTACCTCCCTCACCACAGCTAGAAGGTATGGTATTCCCCTTCCCACAGCTGGAGGGTCTTAGTACGTCCCTCCCCACAGCTAGAAGGTATGGTACCTCCCTCACCACAGCTAGAAGGTATGGTATTTCCCTTCCCACAGCTGGAGGGTCTTAGTACGTCCCTCTCCACAGCTAGAAGGTTATGGTACCTCCCTCACCACAGCTAGAAGGTATGGTATTCCCCTTCCCACAGCTGGAGGGTCTTAGTACGTCCCTCCCCACAGCTAGAAGTTATGGTACCTCCCTCACCACAGCTAGAAGGTATGGTATTTCCCTTCCCACAGCTGGAAGGTCTTAGTACGTCCCTCCCCACAGCTAGAGGGTATGGTACCTCCCTCACCACAGCTAGAGGTAATGGTATTTCCCTCCCCACAGCTGGATGGTCTTGGTACGTCCTTCCCCACAGCTGGAAGGTTTTGGTACCTTCCTCCCCACAGCTGGAAGGTTTTGGTACCTTCCTCCCCACATCTAGAAGGTTTTGGTACCTCCCTCTCCACAGCTAGGAGGTATGCTACCTCCCTCCCTCCCCACAGCTGGAAGGTCTTGGTACCTCCCTCAAACACAGCTGCCTTGTCTGGTACCTCCCTAAATGGGACCTCCCCTCGCATAAAGCTAGACAAAAATCTGATCCGGTAACTTAATATTCGCCAACGATCCCTCTATCCTCTGCTGATTAGCGCAGACGATACCCCCGATGTCTGACAGCATAATCACTTGTAATCAATCCACGTTAACTCCTGCAGCAAAGACAATACTTTCGGCCAGGTGGACGATTGTGAGTGACCGGTGTGTCCGCGGTATCTCTCAAATACAACCAAGGTGTACCACGCTCCGGTACCAACCTACGATTAAGACGAAGGGGAAAGGGATATCATCAAGAAAAAAAAAAATAGCAAGAGATAAAAAAGAGGGGGCTGTAAACATAAGGGGACAGATGCGAGAGAGAGAGAGAGAGAGAGAGAGAGAGAGAGAGAGAGAGAGAGAGAGAGAGAGAGAGAGAGAGAGAGAGAGAGAGAGAGAGAGAGAGAAGAGAAATTAATCATGCCACTCTCAGCATGTAAGCAAATTGACTCAAAAGAATTACTCACCTCGACCAGAACGAAACTTCATCATCAAACCAACTTTTTAATCTTTTCTTCACACACGCATTCGCGGTACGCCATGTCATACCACATGCCCTTACCCACCCTATACGTACATACACACGCACACATACACTCAACAATCGGGGCATTTTGAGAAGTAATCAGAAACCTATAGGTTATCATAGTCCTATATATTGGGGGTTAGTCACAGTGGCTCGAAGGACTGAAGGTTATACCATTATCATAATCAATGTCACCTAGTTTTCCAAACTCAGAATATACATGTAGTGAAAGTATATATATATATATATATATATATATATATATATATATATATATATATATATATATATATATATATCTGTTGTGGTGCAACATGGCTGGTCATGGAGGCGAGGGTAAAAACATGGGGAACCATGAGTGAGGGGAACATGAGACACAGACTAGCAGGAGTGAGGAGCGAGCGCAAGAGACAGGCTGAGAGGAGACACACATGAGGAACTCAAGCAATGTATGAGGAGGAGGAGGAGGAGGAGGAGCAGGGACAGTCGATGAGCAAGACGAGGAACAAAGAATGAAAACAGGAAGTAGGACAAAGAGAGAACTGAAGAAAAAGAAGAAGAAGAAGAAGAAGAAGAAGAAGAAGAAGAAGGATAAGAAGATGATGAAGAAGAAGACGAAGAAGAAGAAGAAGAAGAAGAAGACGAGGAAGAAGAAGACGAGAAGAAGAAGAAGAAGAAGAAGAAGAAGAAGAAGAAGAAGAAGAAGAAGAAGAAGAAGAAGAGGGAAAGAGGTAGAAGGAAGCGGGGAAAGCCGAAGAAGGAGGCGGAAAACAAAAGAATGACACGAAAAGAAAAAAAAGCACACACAAACGAAAATCCAGAGACAACTGGAAAGTCTTCCATGCTCCGTGAGTGGACGAGGGTTACTGAGGACGCCTCCTCTGGTCGCCACGCCGCTGAGGGGGCGGACAGCTTGATGGGAAAGCACTGCTCATGTCCCTGTGTGACACAGAAGGGAAAGCACTGCTCATGTCCCCGTGTGACACAGATGGGAAAGCACTGCTCATGTCCCCGTGTGACACAGAAGGGAAAGCACTGCTCATGTCCCCGTGTGACACAGAAGGGAAAGCACTGCTCATGTCCCCTGTGTGACACAGAAGGGAAAGCACTGCTCATGTCCCCTGTGTGACACAGAAGGGAAAGCACTGCTCATGTCCCCTGTGTGACACAGAAGGGAAAGCACTGCTCATGTTCCCCGTGTGACACAGAAGGCTCGCCGCTGCCCAAAATAATACTATATTTCCTAACGGGCAAGAACTGCCTCATTAACCTTCATTAACATCTTAAGCACGACGGTGCGACCCTTGAGAGTGTGTGTGTGTGTGTGTGTGTGGGTGTGTGTCTCGACTCTCTCTCTCTCTCTCTCTCTCTCTCTCTCTCTCTCTCTCTCTCTCTCTCTCTCTCTCTCTCTCACGCGCTTGGGGTCTTCTTAATCTTCTTTTCTTTCTTTTTGTTCACGATGTCGCTGGAGGTGCTCATACGTTCAAGAGTAAGGTCGTGTTTCCACGAACTTCTCCTCCAGCCCCCTTGCGACTCTCTCTCTCTCTCTCTCTCTCTCTCTCTCTCTCTCTCTCTCTCTCTCTCTCTCTCTCTATCTCTCTCTCTCTCGGAATTTCACGAACCTCTAGACACAATCTCTTAAAAAGGGCTACTGAAACTCCCCCTCCCCCCCCCACCCCCACTACTTCTTCCTTCCCTGTCCCACTCCCCCTCTGTGAAAACAAGAACAAGAAAAAAAGAGCCAAGAGAACAACTTCAAGTATTAACAAGGGGTAAAGAGGAGGAAGAGGAGGAGGAGGTCCATTCCGGGCTAATGGAAGAGAGTAGACCAACTCCCCATTCATAAAGGGGGAGACGAGACAAATGGCTGACAGTACCACTCTACCCGGAGACCAGAAATGGGGGAGGGTGGGGGTTCGATTACCTTACGTGGTGACCACGAACAGAGGGTTCAACCCCTCTATTTTTCTACGGGTGTGTACTTAAATACCCTCACAACCCTACACTGCCAAAATTATGGACGTCAACATTGCCGACGTATAGACACTGACTCCTCAAACCCTTCACTGTCGACATGTGGAAATCAACTCCTCAACCTCACAATCCCTCAACCCTACAGACTGACATGGGACATCAACTCCTCAACCTCACAATCCCTCAACCCTACAGACTGACATGGGACATCAACTCCTCAACCTCACAATCCCTCAACCCTACAGCATTGACATGGGACATCAACTCCTCAAAACCCTTCACTGCTAACATGGGGATGTGTCAACTCCCCAACCCTACAGTGCCCACACGTAAAAGCCAAGACTCGATGCTCCTTTCCTGTCTTACCTAGAGAGGGTAGCCAGGACCAAGCACACAAGCACGTTACAGGCTGGCACTAGTATGCTATTCTCGCCGCCTCTCCCTCTCTCTCTCTCCTCATATACACACACACCTCCCCCCAAAGTAAGACGGCTTAACTGCTATAAGAGATCGCTCGCACTCCACTCACAGCATCAAGCTCTCCCTTCGGCACTGGTAATGAGCTGGAAGCAAGACGCGGGTGCGGGAGAATCATCCAAGGCAAGAGAGAGAGAACTGCGGTGCATCATCTTCTTCGCGTCCCCTCCTGTACACGCCCCCTGTGATTAGTGACACGTAATTCCATCACTGTGGCCTCGCCCTGCTCCTCTACCACCCACACCCACACACCACCACCTCCCTGGTGCCACTCTTGTTATCGCCTTTGGCGCCACTGCCCACATAGGGGAGGAAAGGGGGACACACTAAATAAACTAGACTCATTCATTTTTCTTCCCTCCTCCTCCTCCGACTCCGACAACGAGGCAAGGCCCAGACATACAGCGGGTGTAAACAGAGACGTCTGGTGTCACACACTCCCCCGACTCTCCTTCCTGGGGTGCGTAAACGGGTGGGGGATATATCTACACACACGAACGAGGCCGACACTTCTCCATTAAGTTTATGGACCCATAAATTTCTTCTTTCTCTCTCTCTCTCTCTCTCGTGTTCTCATTCTTCTCCGCACAATGGGGAAAAACTCTATAGACTGTATAAGAAAGACACTCCGCTTCCTACGACCGAAACATGACGGGGGGGAAAAAAAAAGAGGGCTGAGTTAATGACTAGGATTTTGCAGGGGTGTGTGTGTGTGTGTGTGTGTGTGTGTGTGTGTGTGAGAAACGCGAGATGAAAAACTGGTGTTTCGACGTCAACTCGACCTCAGCGACGAGGCAGACGTATAACGTACGGAAATGACGCTCCTCAAGGATTAAACACGACGACCGATGAAACTCTTAAAACTACGACCGATATAAACCTAAATCGACGACCGATGAAAACGTAAAACTACGACCGATAGAAACACATAAAAAATACGCCCGATAAAGGCCAGTGGAATCGGGCCGATTACCCACATGAAATACGTGTCCAGTGAAGCCTATCTCTTATCGGCACGACAGAGCTGGCCCGATGCAGGACAAGGGAACCCCAACTCTACGACCCACACCCCATTTTCTACGGGCGAGACGGCACCCTGCACCATCAGAGAAAACGACCGATTAAGAAGAGGAGAGGTCTCCCATGAACTGCCAGTTTGGTAGTTATGAAAGAGAGGACGACGCACTATGGAACCCCACCCCCAACAACTCTCCTCTCTCTCTCTCTCTCTCTCTCTCTCTCTCTCTCTCTCTCTCTCTCTCTCTCTCTCTCTCTCTCTCTCTCGCTGCCCGCCCAAGCCCCGACACTCCACTGTGCGTCGCAAGTCCCACAGCAAAACGTACTTTTGGAGCCTGGCAACACACACACACACACACACACACACACACACACATTACCACTACTACTACCACCTCCTCCCACTACCTCGATCGCTGAGTCTCCCACCATGACCCTTGACCCCCTGGCTATCTCTAGGAGAGAGAGAGAGAGAGAGAGAGAGAGAGAGAGAGAGAGAGAGAGAGAGAGAGAGAGAGAGAGAGAGAGAGAGTGGGAGACGCGAACTATCACGGATCGAGGCAAAGCGAACCATACACCTCAAAAATACGAAGAAGAAGAAAAAAAAAAGGAAAGGCTTTGTTGGAAAAAGATATATACGGTAATCCAGGAACATCCCTAAAATGAAGGAAGAGAATATAACATCGTACTATAACAAAATGAATAAAAAAAAAGAAATTGACCAACTGGAAGAAACGAGTGGTTCAATCCCCCTGCAAAGAATTCAGCAGAATATCCCACCAAGAATGCCGAAGGAATATTTCGGGAAAGACACCACGCTGGAATATTCACACACAGAGGCCGCGGGAGAGATATTCCCCCAGGGGAAGGGGGAAACGTCTCTCCCACAGGGATGACACGTCCACAGGGGTGACGGGCGTGGGGGGGTTGGGGGGTTGGGTGGTGGAGACGTGAAAGAAAAGAAGAAAAGAGAGAGAGAGAGAGAGAGAGAGAGAGAGAGAGAGAGAGAGAGAGAGAGAGAGAGAGAGAGAGAGAGAGAGAGAGAGAGAGACTACTAAGACAAATGGATTCACAACAGTTGCCCACGAAGCCAAAGACGGAGGAGAGCAACGCGCGCGCGCGCGCGCGGGGCCAAAAAAAAAAGGAGAAAAAAAAAGGAATATTGTTGAGGCTGGAAAGATAAGGAGGAGCGAGCCCTTGTAACGTGGTGTCCAACCGCAGGCCACAGCTTGTTGATATCCGCTGGCAGCTCCCTCTCCCTCCCTGTCTCTCTCTCTCTCTCTCTCTCTCTCTCTCTCTCTCTCTCTCTCTCTCTCTCTCTCTCTCTCTCTCTCTCTCTCCCAGCCACGCCCAGGGCCCAGACACACAAGACACACACACACACACACACACACCAGACCACCGCTAAACGAGTTAACGCTCCTGTGACGCATCCAAAGACACGGAGCAGCTTTCCAAAGCAACATTATTTCGCCGCGCACCTACTGCCCTACCCACACACACACACACACACACACACACACAAGACCTTCCTCCCTCGTAGATTCTCCGGTAATTACGCTTCTTGATGGAGGGGTGAGCAGCCTCGTCCTTCCCCCGAGCAAAACGCAACTAAAAACTCACCTTACCGCTGGTCAGGGTGGGTGGGGAGGAGGGGGGGATTTCGTAGTACCCACACCCCCTTCCTCCCTACCCCACCTCACCCAAGACAACCACTGGAGGGTCTGAGCATCTCCTTAACAACAACAGTGGATGGTCTATGATCTCACCAACAACAACTACAACTTGGGGGAGGGGAGGTCAGGGATTTTTCCAACGAGAACTGGAAGGCTGGAATGTTTGGTGCCTCTCTAACAACAGCTGGAAGGTCTGGTGCCTCTCTAACAACAGCTGGAAGGTCTGGTACCTCTCTAACAACAGCTGGAAGGTCGGGTACCTCTCTAACAACAGCTGGAAGGTTTAGTGCCTCTCTAACAACAGCTGGAAGGTTTGGTACCTCTCTAACAACAGCTGGAAGGTCTGGTGCCTCTCTAACAACAGCTGGAAGGTCTGGTACCTCTCTAACAACAGCTGGATGGTCTGGTACCTCTCTAACAACAGCTGGAAGGTCTGGCACCTCTCTAGCAACAGCTGGAAGGTCTGGCACCTCCCTAACAACAGCTGGAAGGTCTGGTACCTCTCTAACAACAGTTGGAAGGTCTGGTATCTCTCTAACAACAGCTGGAAGGTCTGGCACCTCTCTAACATCAGCTGGAAGGTCTGGTATCTCTCTAACAACAGCTGGAAGGCCTAGTGCCTCTTCCAGTTCACCTGGAGAGCTCTCATTCATGAGTCCCCCTGCATGGAGAACATCACATCCCTCGACAACACGTCCCTCCACAGGCTGCGACAAGGAACACGTCCCACGAACTGCAACGCCACAGCATTCCGGTGTGCCCCTGGGTGGGATACAGCTCCCTCCCCTGTTCTCGGGTGCTCCAAACTCGTGCTGCCGAAACATCAAAGAGTGAGTTGACTCAGCCGCACTTACGAAATTCTGGAGATGCGCTGCGCTGCGCTGCATCTCTCTCGTGTCGTGTCTCTGCTCCGCTCTCGCAGTTTACGCTCGGGAAAGCATGATGCGACAGAAGACAGTACGACAGACGACCGACCTGGTATCTAGCGTCTGTGTGTGTGTGTGTGTCGTAAGTTCGAACTACTATATACACACACAGCAGGGCAGCGGACAGCCGTCTTAAACTAGACAAGCTGGAAAACAGCGGTCGGGTGTTCCAAAGGTTACTTCTACGACTACATTAACGGCGTCCACTCCATAACTCAGATCACCCCGCGCGATTCCAGGCGACATTATTCAATGCATAATCCACCTCAGGATACCATTAACGGCATCCACTGCATAAGAGGGGGATCGCTCTGCGATTCCATCACGCAAGTATCCATTGCGTAATCCAGACCACTGGGCGATACCACTGTTTACAAAACGCAAAGACCGGCGGAGGAAGATCCAAGTGTATACAGGTGGCAAGAAGTGGGTGACCGCACTAAACGGAACACTGGAAGCTGGGTGACGAAGCTGGGGGGGAAAGAGAGAGAGAGAGACACACACACACACACACAGCTCTGGCAATTACATAACCGCCCCGAAACCCCATCCATCAACCACCAACACACACCCCGCTGGAGGGAGGGCGCCGCCCCACCGCCGAGACTTTTAAAAAACCAAACCGCGAGGGATACCCCAGACCTTAGGGACGCCCGCCGACCAGCTGCGGTTGGTATCATCACCCTAGCATTACTCCCTGCGCCTGCGGGGGGTTGCGGCGCGGGGAGGCCGCACTCTGCGGCGATGGACATTAGGTAAGGCTTGCCCCACACACACACACACACACACACACACACACACACACCTCCCTCGCAAGACCACAGAGATGGCAATCGCGAAGGGGGAAAATTCCGCGGTATTATATTTTCCCCCGAACACCTCCTCCTCCTCCTCCTCCATCTGTCTCTCTGGGTAAGCTGCAATGCACGTTCGACCGACGTCAGGCCCTCAAGTGCCCCGAGGGAATCGGAGAGACGAGAGAGAGAGAGAGAGAGAGAGAGAGAGAGAGAGAGAGAGAGAGAGAGAGAGAGAGAGAGAGAGAGAGAATCACAGGCAGGGCGCCCCCTCTGCACACCCACCGCCCCTCGAAGCGCCGAGGAAGAAACCTCTCGTGCGGGTCGACTGA
The DNA here is from genome assembly GCF_036320965.1 of Panulirus ornatus. NCBI lineage: Eukaryota > Metazoa > Arthropoda > Malacostraca > Decapoda > Palinuridae > Panulirus > Panulirus ornatus. The sequence goes on along the minus strand of NC_092248.1, from coordinate 7,143,598 downwards.
CGGGGGAAGGACCTCCTTCGCCTGGGCCGCCGTCAGGAGGGACGGCCTGAATCCCTACAGGAGAGCAAGGGGCGGGCGGGGCGGGGCGGAGATTCCCCACGCCACGCACGTTTTCGTTCGTGTGTTTTTCCGTTCGTGTTTTCCCCCCCGACGCCTCCCTGGAGCATCCAGCCACCCGCACGCTCATGTCTTCGTATTTCAGTAAGACTTTAATTTATTTTTCTCTTTTTTTTCTCCCCCATCCCCTATAGATTTCCCACGTCATATATAAATTGCCACGATTTCCACAACATTTCTTACATTTCTTATATCTATCGCCGAGGACAGTTCTCAGGTCTTCCACACACACACACACACACACACACACACACACACACACACAGAGTCGGCTCCACTGAACTGGCAATCGTACATCACGTACAGTTTATATAACATCTTACGCGTCACGTTTTCTGTTCACTATTTCATCGCGTTCTCCACACACATACACAAAAAAAAAAAGGGAGGGGGGGAGGGATGTGTACCAACATTTCTCTTTAAACGCCTTTCCTAACCTATTTGCTTTTCCCGCCTCTGCTCTGCTCGGCTGCTCAAGGAGCAGAAGAACGCCCTTGAGGACTCGCGGATAACTCCTCTCGCTTCGGCCTCGACCTTCCTTCGCACTACCACAAAGTGGTCACTCAGGAGGGGAGGACTTCGAGCCCCGAGCCCGCCCTCCTCCCCACACCCCAATCGCTCCCGCCCGTCTCACTTCGCCATCTATAAGACGCGCGAGAGATACGTAAGCAAAGTATTTGCTCCCCCTCTTTTTTTTTCCTCCAATGATTTACTGACCTGCGTGAACTTTGACCTCGACGCCACCGGCTGCCTCCCTCCCTGGGCCCTCTCGTCAGCCCCATCATTCACGACCTAATTGGCTCCCATGAAACCTCGTCGTTCACCAGTTAATTGGCCCCTACGAATAGCTAAAGTCTGGCTATATCACATGTTCCTCGGGACCTCTACGAACAATGAATACTGTACATTCAAAATGCTTTCTTTACAGGCGCCAGGGAGGCAGGGAATCATAATTAATCATTATTAACCCGCTGATGGACGGCTAACTGTCGCTGTTGACCTGAGGCACCCTGAATTATGATGACCTATGGTGACCTGACGAGGTACCTAAGCTAAAAGACACGTGATGACCTTACGAGGGGAGCTAAACCAATGACCCGTGTTGACCTGACGAGGTACTTTTAAACTATGACCCGTGATCACTTTATGAGGTAATCGACCTCTGACCTGTGGTTAAGTTGTGTGGTACCTGAGTTATGACCAGTGAATCATGTTAAGAGTTACCTGGACTATTATGGCCTGCCAATATAAATCATGAGTTACCTTGCCTACCTGGACTATTATGGCCTGCCAATATATATCATGAGTGACCTTGCCTACCTGGACTATTATGGCCTACTATACAATGAGTGACCTTGACTATGACCCGTAATGAGGCGCGTCTAACCCGAAAGCAAGTCATGAGCTAACAATGGTCCATGCACGACAACTCACAACACTCATTCTTTGGAAACTTAAAAAAAAAAAAAGATGAAATATGGTGAGAAATAGTGAATAAAATACGAAAAGTTACTAAATAAACACACGGTACATGGGAACTAATTCCATGAACACTCAAAAAAAAAAATAGAATTACGCTCCTTAGTTTGAGTCTACACATAAAAAAAGAGTCTTTTAGGACGAAAATCACTCAGGTATAAAAACTTTAATTTGAAAAGAATGTAAAAAATTTATATAAATTTATATCTTTTTTTTTTTCAATTTTCCAAAAGAGGAACAGAGAAGGGGGCCAGGTGAGGATATTCCCTCGGAGGCCCAGTCCTCTGTTCTTAACGCTAC
>NC_092248.1:7131702-7139202 GCF_036320965.1 Panulirus ornatus | reverse complement strand
GGGCATAATCTACGTAAAGGAACCCAAAGTGTAACGAAAATATGAAGTATATAACCCAAACGGGGATATATGTATATAAGAAAAAAAAAAAAAAATTATAAAAATCAAGGGGGTATAAGAGTCTGGACAAAACCATATCTACCACGTTGCATCTACCCAGCCAGAATGACCAGGTGGCAGAACCCAGCGATACAACGCAACACTTAAACCTTCTAGCCGCTGTGGTCGAGTGGGTGTGTTTCTCTCCGCTGTCGCAACCCGTCCTTGTCTCGACCCCACCACCTACCTACAACGGAGCACACCTCGTCCTCTCGTTCGGTGTATGGACGCCACTCGCTCAAGGCCAAATGTATATATATATATACACACACACCAGAGGATTTCCGAGATCGCCGCAGACGCCACAACTTTTTTAAAATCGCACCGACATTATGGAGCGGGGCAGGTGAGCGCACACGCCAAGCCCGACGCGTCTGTCTGTGGACACGTCCGTGAACACAAGGACACTTAAACCTCAACTCTTCTTTATACAAGACTACGACATAATGTCCACCATCATCTATTCCGCCGCACTTCTTTAAAAGAGGGTGATTTCAGTCGGGCCCTCTCTCTCTCTCTCTCTCTCTCTCTCTCTCTCTCTCTCTCTCTCTCTCTCTCTCTCTCTCTCTCTCTCTCTCTTCCCTCCTCGACGAAGGAAGGAAGATGATCGCGAATTCAGACGATACAAACTGATTTCTCGGCACGTGGGATGAAAAAAAAAAAGAAAAGAAAAGAAGAATCGTACTGACTCAAAAAGGCAATTGTACGTACGACAAATAACTGATCCCCGCGCGTCGTGGGGGTCTGCCAAGACCATACACCGTGCACAGCAGAGGGTCAAAGTCCTCCTCTCCCAGCACGCACCGAGGCGGAGGAGGAGGAGGAGCAGCAGCAGCAGCAGCTCCGGCACCTTCGTGAGAGACTCCGTCGTTGCCTGGGCGGCCGTGCACAATCACATGGTTGAGGGCGGCAGCGCTGGGGCCAACTGTCCTCCCCCTAGCACTGCCCAAACAGCACTGAAGACCACCACCCCCCCTCAACTGCTCCTCCTCCTCCGGCCACAGTTGGGGGGGACGACACCCCACCCCCCGGCCCGCTACAGAGCCGAGGCTGTTCCCCCCAACTGGAAACCCCCCCTCACCAGACATGTCTCCCACCCTACCCCCGATTTCTACGAATCTCACGGAAGGAAAACGAACCAAGGAACAGTTACGTCTTACTCATGACAGTCACTCGAGTTACCCACCAAACACCCGCGCACCACACACGACCCATCACCGAGGGCGCCATTCCCCCTTGCAATTACATAGACGACCGAACTGTGAAAAATTTCGCAGTCAGACTTTTGCTACTAATAAGGTACGTATATACATACGAACAGTAAGGTGGACTTGTGTCTCAAAATCAATGAAGCTGACCAAGGCTTTACTCCCTGAAACAATATATCGATTTTTACCACAGCCTACCAGCGCACATGCGTAGCTTACCTTAAACCACATTCGAATGCAAATTACAACTGTTGAAAATTTAGAAAAAAAAAAAGGGGGGACATTTTTCGCGTATTTGGGATCTGTTATCAGATGTAGAGTGCGAACGCTTATTCACAACGCACGAAATCGAATTCTATGTAAGATTGAAGGCACCTATGAGTGAGAAGGCAAATTGCAATTACCTCAAGGGTAATAAGATTAGTGGAATGGGTGTGGTGTAGAAAGATCTATGTCCAATGTACAGATGAGGCGAAACGACTGTTGCGAGATAGGTAGGAGAAATATAATCGCCAGCTAAGTGGAACACTGTTGAAAAAAAAAGCAAAACAACTTTCAGACGTTTAAAAAAACATTTTTTTTTAAATATCGTATGCGTTCCGCCCATCGCTAAATACGTGTTACCTGAAGACAGAGCAGCCCCGAATTTACATATATGACTGACGTGTTCCACACATCTCGACACCATGAACCCGTGTCGATGGGCCAATACTTCTTTCTCTCTCTCTCTCTCTCTCTCTCTCTCTCTCTCTCTCTCTCTCTCTCTCTCTCTCTCTCTCTCTCTCCCACACACACACAAAACTTTCTCTTTCCATTCCAGTGTCAAGTGAAAAATAAGAATCGTTAAATCGTACGTCACTCTGTACAACACCATCGCATTCAATGACGGTAGAGCGACGCAAGATAAAAAAAAAAAATGGAGGAAGGTCACGAATTAACTCTCTGTCTTAGGAATCGCATTTAACCTTTAATGATGGTAATTAAGGGCAAATTCACATCATTAACCTAAGTGATAATAGATGTCGTTGGTTGAGTCATCTCCAACGTCAGTTCACAGCGACGCAGTGTGCGAGATCAGTCACACACACACACACACACACACACACACACACACTCACACTCACACACACTCACACACACACACACACACACACACACACACACACATAGAGAACACTAAGTCTAGTAGTGTGACAAGTTTATCCCCACGTCTAGTGTGTGTTAAAGTGATCCGATCTCCACACTTAACATATACATATATATATATATATATATATATATATATATATATATATATATATATATATATATATATATATATACTTCTCGTTATTTTCTTTTCTTGTCTTCACACTACGGTGATTCGTCAAGAGAGATCCGAGCCCCATCATTCGCACGTCTCACCTCTCCAAACAACATAACGAATCCACTGCACACACCACCATCACACACAAGCCTTCAGGCAGGCAGGCAGGCAGACACCACACCCCTCCTCCTCCTCCCTCACTCCTTCCTCCCTCCCTCCCTCCTCCTCCGCGGGCATTCTATCACGAAATCGTCCTCTCTCTCTCTCTCTCTCTCTCTCTCTCTCTCTCTCTCTCTCTCTCTCTCTCTCTCTCTCTCTCTCTCTCTCTCTCCGCAACAGTCGTCCTTCTTTACAATGTTTTTTTTTCCTCCTTTCTCAACACGCCCTCAACGACACCTTCTTTCGCTATTCTTCTCGACGCGCCGAACATCTTCTGCTCGTATGTCGTACGCTCTGCGTCTTTCAAGGTAATTCGTTCGCTCCCACACTACGCACCCCTCCTATTGTCCTCAATGATTCATTCCCTCTCTCTCTCTCTCTCTCTCTCTCTCTCTCTCTCTCTCTCTCTCTCTCTCTCTCTCTCTCTCTCCCACCTCTTCAATCCTCATACACATCATCACATCCATGTATTACAGGTACAAGAGGGAGGCTAACCCTCCAAGTTAATGACATACATGCACTGTTGCCAGTCAAACTACTCACAGTGCATCAGCCAAGACGTGCCCCTTCCTTGCTTCGACCCTTCCCTTGTGTTTCGGCTCCTCCAGCACCGTCGCTCGCGCTTCCCCTCCCTCGCTCATTCACTCACAGCCAATCAACCTTCATTCACACGGATGCGTTACTTTGTAAGACGAGGCTCGATCCTCCACTCGTAGCCGCTTCCGCCGACGACGACACCTCCTCCTCCTCCCTCAGCAAAAATCGTCCTCGAGGTGAGCCACCATCATGATCGAACCCACCAAACCCACACTCCAAAATCCTACGTCGACCCAGCACGGCATCATCTGCATACATCAATGATGTCGACACCTTCCATTCTGTCCCACTAGAGGTCAGCACTGTACTACACACACACACACTCTCTACATATCATTTTCTTTTCGAGCCTGGCGACTGTGGTTCACAGATAAAGCATCACTTAAGCTTGACACTTGATAAAATGAGTCGACTCAAGACAGAATGAACCCCGCCGCCCGTGCTGTGAGGCAGACGTGTCTGAATATGTCAATGACCACTTGAGCGTATATATATATATATATATATATATATATATATATATATATATATATATATATATATATATATAAAGAGAGAGAGAGAGAGAGAGAGAGTCCCACGACCTCATGACACAACAGGACCAGCACACACACACACACACACACACACACACACACACACCAACTGTCACCATACAGTCATGGAGGGGGGTGGTCACCTCTGTCATCCCCCCCCCAACAAAGGCCTCGCAGTAAACAACACTTCATCAACCAACCAACCAACCCCCCTCCCACATGCTCCATGTGGTGCCGTGCCACCCCACCCCCATCACCAACCCCCCCCCTTCCTCCCCTCCCACTGTCATTTACAAATAAACTAATGATCACCAGCTCGCTACATTTTCCCCTCGCCCTCCCCTCGCAGGGCGCCATGCGAGATAAACGAGGGCCATTAAATTACCCCAAGAGGTCATTAGGATGCAGATGTGGCAACCTGACACCTGCGAACCGCAAACAGGTGTTCTACACCGACGCAACGGAATTATACATTTATATACATATATTTTTTTCTCTCTCTTTATCGCATTAACGGCGTCGATAATGATGCCAAGTTGATCCGGATTTATGCCTGTGTGTGTGTGTGTGTGTGTGTGTGTGTGTGTGGGTGTGTGTGTGTGTGTGTGTGTGTGTGTGTGTGTGTGGGTGTGTGTGTGTGTGTGTGTGTGTGTGTGTGTGTGTGTGTGTGGGGAAGGGGGGAGGGTAACACCCCGACCTGGGGAGGTGATATCGCCCCCCCCCAACCCCACCCACTCCCCCTCATCGTTGAGAGCAAGCGAACGCCGTCGTCCCCTCGCTAATGATGGTTACGACGCTAATGATGGTTACGACGCTAATGATGGTTACGACGCTAACGATGGTTACGACGCTAATGATGGTTACGACGCTAATGATGGTTACGACGCTAATGAAGTATTGATTATTACGGGAGGGGGTGGGGTGGGGGTGGGGAGAAGGGGGGGGATAGGAAAAACAAAAATTTTAAGACCGGACGTCCCACTCGAGCCTTAACCGGCCACTGCCCGGTCTGCCGAGGCTGCTCGCTTGTCCTCCTCGAAGCCACGAAGTTCGCCCCGCGTTGGGCCAACCCTTCCCCTCATGTGTAAGGGGGGATGGAAACCAAGGTAAGGTTGGCAAATCCAGGGGGGGGCCATGTGGATGGTTCAGAGATCCAGGGGGGGCCATGTGGATGGTTCAGAGATCCAGGGGGGACCATGTGGATGGTTCAGAGATCCAGGGGGGCCATGTGGATGGTTCAGAGATCCAGGGGGGCCATGTGGATGGTTCAGAGATCCAGGGGGGCCCATGTGGATGGTTCAGAGATCCAGGGGGGGCCATGTGGATGGTTCAGAGATCCAGGGGGGACCATGTGGATGGTTCAGAGATCCAGGGGGGCCATGTGGATGGTTCAGAGATCCAGGGGGGCCCATGTGGATGGTTCAGAGATCCAGGGGGGGCCATGTGGATGGTTCAGAGATCCAGGGGGGCCCATGTGGATGGTTCAGAGATCCAGGGGGGCCCATGTGGATGGTTCAGAGATCCAGGGGGGGGCCATGTGGATGGTTCAGAGATCCAGGAGGGTCATGTGGATGGTTCAGAGATCCAGAGGGGCCATGTGGATGGTTCAGAGATCCAGGGGGGCCCATGTGGATGGTTCAGAGATCCAGGGGGGCCCATGTGGATGGTTCAGAGATCCAGGGGGGGGGCCATGTGGATGGTTCAGAGATCCAGGGGGGACCATGTGGATGGTTCAGAGATCCAGGGGGGACCATGTGGATGGTTCAGAGATCCAGGGGGGCCATGTGGATGGTTCAGAGATCCAGGGGGGCCATGTGCATGGTTCAGAGATCCAGGGGGGCCCATGTGGATGGTTCAGAGATCCAGGAGGCCATGTGGATGGTTCAGAGATCCAGGGGGGCCATGTGGATGGTTCAGAGATCCAGGGGGGACCATGTGGATGGTTCAGAGATCCAGGGGGGACCATGTGGATGGTTCAGAGATCCAGGAGGCCATGTGGATGGTTCAGAGATCCAGGGGGGCCATGTGGATGGTTCAGAGATCCAGGGGGGACCATGTGGATGGTTCAGAGATCCAGGGGGGACCATGTGGATGGTTCAGAGATCCAGGGGGGCCATGTGGATGGTTCAGAGATCCAGGGGGGCCCATGTGGATGGTTCAGAGATCCAGGGGGGGCCATGTGGATGGTTCAGAGATCCAGGGGGGCCCATGTGGATGGTTCAGAGATCCAGGGGGGCCCATGTGGATGGTTCAGAGATCCAGGGGGGGGCCATGTGGATGGTTCAGAGATCCAGGAGGGTCATGTGGATGGTTCAGAGATCCAGAGGGGCCATGTGGATGGTTCAGAGATCCAGGGGGGCCCATGTGGATGGTTCAGAGATCCAGGGGGGCCCATGTGGATGGTTCAGAGATCCAGGGGGGGGGCCATGTGGATGGTTCAGAGATCCAGGGGGGACCATGTGGATGGTTCAGAGATCCAGGGGGGACCATGTGGATGGTTCAGAGATCCAGGGGGGCCATGTGGATGGTTCAGAGATCCAGGGGGGCCATGTGCATGGTTCAGAGATCCAGGGGGGCCATGTGGATGGTTCAGAGATCCAGGGGGGCCATGTGCATGGTTCAGAGTTCCAGGGGGGGCCATGTGGATGGTTCAGAGATCCAGGGGGGGCCATGTGGATGGTTCAGAGATCCAGGAGGCCATGTGGATGGTTCAGAGAATGTGGTAGAGTGGGAGGAGGGGCCAGGGCTGGCTGTATCCTGATTGCATTTCTTATCAATTGACACAACTGTGTCAAATGCCGTCGAGGTGTTTGATGCCAAGAGGCACGTGGTTCACGGATGAATTACGGGTCAGCTACGATTGTTAAGACCCTACAAGTACTTTCAGATCAAATCTACGACACAAACGTTATAAGTGTAGTAAATACATGTGTACTAACTTTAACACACGGTACACACTATTGTACTAACTTTAACACACGGTACACACTATTGTACTAACTTTATCACACGGTACACACTATTGTACTAACTTTATCACACGGTACACACTATTGTACTAACTTTATCACACGGTACACACTATTGTACTAACTTTATCACACGGTACACACTATTCTACTAACTTTATCACACGGTACACACTATTGTACTAACTCTATCACACGGTACACACTATTGTACTAACTTTATCACACGGTACACACTATTGTACTAACTTTATCACACGGTACACACTATTGTACTAACTTTATCACACGGTACACACTATTCTACTAACTTTATCACACGGTACACACTATTGTACTAACTTTATCACACGGTACACACTATTGTACTAACTTTATCACACGGTACACACTATTGTACTAACTTTATCACACGGTACACACTATTGTACTAACTTTATCACACGGTACACACTATTGTACTAACTCTATCACACGGTACACACTATTGTACTAACTCTATCACACGGTACACACTATTGTACTAACTTTATCACACGGTACACACTATTGTACTAACTTTATCACACGGTACACACTATTGTACTAACTTTATCACACGGTACACACTATTGTACTAACTCTAT
>NC_092248.1:7116702-7129202 GCF_036320965.1 Panulirus ornatus | reverse complement strand
ACGAGCCTCCTGACGGTGTTTGACCTCGAGTGAGGGATAGCACATTCCTGCCCCCCCTCCCCCACCACCCACCCCCGAGGGAACCTGTAACAGGGGGGGTAGGAGGGAGGGAGGGAGGGAGGGAGGGAGGGAGGGAGGGAGGGAGGGTGGGTGGGTGTGTGTGTGTGTGTGTGTGTGTGTGTGTGTGTGGTCACGGGGGAGGGAGGGAGGGTACAGGGGAGGAGGTGGGGGTCAGCCATTGTGTTGGCTCCTAACATGCAAGGCCTCCCTCCCTCCCTCACTCACACTCTCACTTCCCTCCCGGGTACAACAAATATGAGGCAGAAGACGAGGAGACTCAAAGTACTGGAGGCGGTCGTCCTCATGAGGGTCACGTCCTCATGAAGGTCACGTCCTCATGAAGGTCACGTCCTCATGAAGGTCACGTCCTCATGAGGGCCACGTCCTCATGAAGGTCACGTCCTCATGAAGGTCACGTCCTCATGAAGGTCACGTCCTCATGAGGGTCACGTCCTCATGAGGGTCACGTCCTCATGAAGGTCACGTCCTCATGAGGGTCACGTCCTCATGAAGGTCACGTCCTCATGAGGGTCACGTCCTCATGAAGGTCACGTCCTCATGAGGGCCACGCCCTCATGAAGGTCACGTCCTCATGAGGGCCACGTCCTCATGAGGGTCACGTCCTCATGAGGGTCACGTCCTCATAAAGGTCACGTCCTCATGAAGGTCACGTCCTCATTAAGGTCACTCTTCCGTCGTTGCCGCGGGCCGGCGGTGTGTGGTAGTGACCTCTGACACGAGGGACGGGGGTTGAACCGGCCAGCCACGTCCTTGTGGGAGGTGAGGTAGTATGGAAGGAAGGAAGGAAGGAAGGATGGAACCCTGAGACAGGGATGGAGCGGGCGAGAAGTAGCGATGAAAGGAGAGAGAGAGAGAGAGAGAGAGAGAGAGAGAGAGAGAGAGAGAGAGAGAGAGAGAGAGAGAGAGACAGAGAAATGAAATGTGCACCACCAACGTTTCATCTCTCTCTCTCTCTCGCTGCTAAATAGAAAACCTCAAAGGTACATGGGTGTTTTCTCTTATCTTCAATCATATATATATATATATATATATATATATATATATATATATATATATATATATATATATATATACATACAAATCCCTTACAAAACCCTAAGGACCCCTTCCACCGGGTTTCCTGCCGCTTCAAGGACGCCCTACAATCAGAAGCAGGGAAACGGTGGACTCCCGTCGAACGCAACTATCTATCTATCTATCTATCTATCTATATATATATACATATATATATATATATATATATATATATATATATATATATATATATATATATATATTCTTCTTTCTTTCTTTCAAACTATTCGCCATTTCCCGCGTCAGCGAGGTAGCGTTAAGAACAGAGAACTGGGCCTTTGAGGGAATATCCTCACCTGGCCCCCTTCTCTGTTCCTTCTTTTGGAAAATTAAAAAAAAATAATGAGAGGGGAGGATTTCCAGCCCCCCGTTCCCTCCCCTTTTATTCGCCTTCTACGACACGCAGGGAATACGTGGGAAGTATATATATATATATATATATATATATATATATATATATATATATATATATATATATATATATATATATCATCCTTGGCATGTCGACACACAGAGACAATGAAATTCCCTTTGGTTCGGTCTACAAGGATGTCAAACGACAGAAAATCCTTTGATAATGCATAAAACTCCAGCGACATTTCTGAACTCAGCAAAGAAGTTTGGTAAAAAGAAAAAAAAAAAAAGAAAGGGCGAGAGAGGACGAATCCAACTCTGGGAACAACTGGAGAGAGAGAGAGAGAGAGAGAGAGAGAGAGAGAGAGAGAGAGAGAGAGAGAGAGAGAGAGAGGGAGAGAGAGAGAGAGAGAGTGTGGGGAGGGTGGGCGAGTGTGGGAGGAAGGGAGAGAGTGGGGAGGGTGGGCGAGTGTAGGAGGAAGGGAGAGAGTGGAGAGGGGAGAGAGGAAGAGAGTAGGGGAGAGGGACAGTGGGGAGATTATGCGTGTGTGTTTTAAACTTCGCAGAACACGAAGCGAAACTCGAGTTAGACGTAGGTTTCCCCGCGTCTGCACTCTCTCTCTCGGGCGCCCTCTTCACCAGCGAGGGAGCCCAGCGGTGAGGCTTTGCAGGTAGCGATCACCCTGGGCCAACACAGCCACGCCAGGCATACCACTCGTGTCTGCCCTGATAGCCTGTGGGAGGAGGAGGAGGAGGAGGAGGAGGAGGAGGAGGAGGGCGAGGACTCGTCAATGGCAACACGCACACTTCTAACCTCCGCGAGACGGGCCACAAGTTCACGACCGAAGACTCACACTTTAATGTGGAACTTTGAGGTAAGAAAAGAAAAAGACAAGTTCCATCCTCTACATCGTAAGTTTTTAAAGCTCACGATGTACAGAGAGAGAGAGAGAGAGAGAGAGAGAGAGAGAGAGAGAGAGAGAGAGAGAGAGAGAGAGAGAGAGAGAGAGACAGGGTATGATTTACCTCTCTTTGCTCTTTTCTTTTTTTTTTTGAAAAAGGGGCAAAACTCGAGGCGTTTTAAGTCTGAGGCCCGGGAGGGAGGGAGGGGGCGCGCGCCTTGCAACACGCAGGATGCAACAGTCCGCCTTGATCATCAACCGTACGAGAGAACATGGCATCATCCACACCCAGCTAGGGCTCGGCGCTGAGCACTGACACCCAAGACAAGCAGGATCCAACACCCTTACGCTGACAAGAGCGGCACAAGTGCATCCCATTTATTAGGATCGTGTTTTCGACTCTTCCTCTTAACACTTCACACCCCCTCGCTCACGCCCACTCTCTCTCTCTCTCTCTCTCTCTCTCCTCCCCCTCCGGTTTAAACACACTGTTAAGTCAGTCGTATGAAAGGACTGGCAATATATTTTGTTCACTGCTCACTGCACCTCCCTGGCACTGATCACTGTTCCGTCACGGTACGTGAACGTTGAGTTAAAGCCGTGTTATTCACCGCGTTTAGCCACGCCACTCTTTGCAATGCATCTGCACGCTGCATACCACCGATTAATGTTGTGTTTTATATCCCTGCGCCTCACGTGTACTCCCTTACACCCTTGGAGCACGACGGATACAGCCTCTGAGCGCGACGGTACGACCCCTCGAGTGCGACGGTGCGACCCCTTGAGTGCGATGGTACGACCCCCTCGAGTGCGACGGTGCGACCCCGTCAACACGACGGGCCGACACCCAGGGTCCGACGACCTGGCCTCTGATCCGACCACAAGGAGATCGGTCAGATACCAGGCCGACGTCCCCCAAAGGTCGTACCGTCGCGCTCAAGGGGTCGTACCGCCTTGCTCAATGCTCGTCCCGTCGTGCTCAAGGGCCGTACCGTCATGCTCAGAGCGCGTACAATTATGCTCACTAGCGTTCCGTCATGCACGATATGTTCACCACCCACCGACCACAATTCTACCCCCCTTTTACGACCTCGGGGTAACATCGCAACGTACCCCTTCCGTCTGACCATGGTAGTGTTGTGGATTTACCCCCTTGCTTGTTACAATACATTCCTCACGTTCAATCCAGCCGAGCGTTGTACAATGTACACGCTAAGCACGACAATACGCCACACACACACACGAACACAATACTTCCCATCAGTAGACACTCTACCCCTCTTTCTGGTGGGGCAAAGGCATGATCCAAAACATCCACCACCAAGGGGCAAATCGTTGAACTTCCTCCACACTGACAGTCCACGTCCCTGGGAGGGCATATACACCACACATGATCTTTCAATCACCATGTGTGTGTGTGTGTGTGTGTGGCTTCCCACTATCACCAATGACGAATATTTACCAACACGGGGTCTTGTCAGGCCCAGACGCCATGGGGACGGGGCAAAACCCGAGCGCCCAATTATGAGAACTTCAACAACACAGATAAAAGTCGAGATAGGAAAGATTGGGTATGTTTAAGACAACGCTGTCGTTTACATCATGGCTTATGTGGATGATAATCACTTCATTTTGATAAATGGGACACTGCAAACATTTTTTTTTTTTATACCTTCGTCAGCTGAAGAAATCTGTTGGGAAATGTTCAATGCCTCGCGTCTGCCATCGAAGTCCTCAACTTACCTGGGAAAAAAAAAGAGAAGAAAACGGAACCACGTTAGTAAATCTCACTATTGACACAGTCTTGCATATGATGTGAATTAGGGTTCTCATACAACAGTGGAATCAAATGAAACACGAAAAAAAAAAAAAGAGGATCTAACAGGAAAAATAAGAGGAGGAAAAAAAAATTACCCGACGGGTTTTAAAGGAAGTGGGGAGGAGGAGAAATCTTCCTTTAAAAACTGGCAGGTCGGAATAGTTGGGTTAAGACATGATTGCGTAACGAGTTCTAAAGCTGAGAGGCGTTGAGAAGGAAATAGACATCACAACGGCCCCGTCCTCCTGGAGTTACCAACAGCCACACGGTGATCACACACGAACGCAGCGACACGCCCGGTCCTACCTGGTCTAGCTAATGACGGAGGCACACGAGCAATCTTAGCTCCCGGGAGCAGAAACCAGAGTAATATATCTATGAAAGAGAGAGAGAGTCCACACTGCGGGCGTAGGGCAAGTGGGTCAAAGCTTCGAGGACAGACTGGGAAAGTGTGGTACGTCGGAAAGCCTTCTTAAGACTCGAGTCTGTTCAGTACGTACACCTGGAACTCCTCACCCACACACAGGCGCGATACTGAACACAAGGTCGGATCCCTCTCCTTAAATGAAGCAATTATTCACAAGTAGTTACGGCATATGAACAGGAATCCCAGTTTCTTTGAGGCAAACTGAACTATTTGTGTCATGCGGGGGTTTTCTAAATCACTTTAGATGTTGGTGACACCGAAACATGTTTACTGCGGCGAGTGGCTGAACCACACAGCTATCACGAGGGATGGGAAAGATGCGAGGGAGGGTTAGGATGAAGCGGTTCGTAAAGTGAGATGAGCAGAAACTGGATTGCTGAGGCATTAAACTTCAAACCAGACCGCGTCTGACCCCATGAGGATATCCTGTCCTAGTTTATAGAGTTTAGGCCAGTCATGACGAGTCGGGACGCAGCTCGAACGAGGGAGGATTTGGAGAGAGAGAGAGAGAGAGAGAGAGAGGAGGAACGCCTCTCTCTCTCTCTCTCTCTCTCTCTCTCTCTCTCTCTCTCTCTCTCTCTCTCTCTCTCTCTCTCTCTCCCTCGACTTCACGCCATAAAACCTGAAAGTAAATAAATCCCGTCACTCTAACAAGAAAAAGATTTTCTCTTTCCCCCGACATCATAACCACGTCTGAACATTCTTTCAAAAGACACGGTGACAGTTCGAGAGAAACGCGAGCACAGCAAAGTGAGGCGAGAGACCGACAGTGAAAATACGCAACACTCTGCACATGAAGACGTAAAGCGACATATTTGGTGTGTCACTCATCGAGCTGGGCTTATTACTGATGCTAATGTGCCTATTAGGCTCTCGTCTGAGAATCTAAATAAACCACTCGTAAAAGGAAAACAAAAAAAAAGGAAATGAACGCGTGAGCACATAAACATTTAATTCCGTATTTGACCAGAGGGGATTTTTATTTTCCACAAGTCAATAACCACGTAAAAAAAAAAAGAAAAATAAAAAGTTAATACACAACTGTTATAGACTGAAATACATAAACTGTGTTTACAAGTTGAAGGGCAATGTATACCGGGGGGGGAGGAGAGAGAGAGAGAGAGAGAGAGAGAGAGAGAGAGAGAGAGAGAGAGAGAGAGAGAGAGAGAGAGAGAGAGAGAGAGAGGATGCTGTGTGTCGTGTGTGTTGCATTTGCCACATCAGTTGTTTACTGGCTAATTCTGTCATAAGCGGATTATACACAGGGTAGCGTCCAACTGGACGGGGATTTCCACGTGTCGCCCCCCCACTGTGTGGCTGTTGTATCGTGTCAAGTGATAAAATGAATGATTGAATACACAATGAAAAGAGCGAGTGCGTATGTACATATATATATATACATTCCATACAAGCATACAGGCAATATGTATACCATACATACATTTCTTCCCTCCCCCCCCCCCCCAGTAGAGCGTAGACACAGGCATTACCATCAAACTCTCCTGATAGTTACTGCCTCACACGACACCCCCGCTGGAGGACGGCAGCTCAGGTCTAATGACCAATTTACCCCCTCCAACAACCCCCCCCACCTCCAACCCATGGGGTTGGTGGTAGTGTGGAAGGGAAGGGTTGGGTAAGGCAGGAGAGGGGAGCAGGGCGGCAACGCCCTCCCTTAAGCAACTCAAACTGCAACACCTTACCCATAATTTACATTAAGGGGGGTCGGGGGTGTTCCACATGACTGTTATCACCTCCCTAGCGTGAGTGATCGGGCCGTTGACTTCGGGAGCCCAGCGAACGGCGTCAGCGGGTTATATCATCCACTGGGAGTCTATGCAGCTCGAAGGTCTGAGATTAACGGCGTGGCTCGAGGGTGTCTGAGGCAGGTGGAGGCCACAGTCCACACCCTATAATCCTTGATCGTAGGGTATGGGAAAAGCCGGCTGTCGGACACCCACGGCGCCGGCCGGCTGCCCGGTCGGCCGGCCGGCAGTCCGCGACGGCGCTGGAATTACCGTGCAATTGGCGAGTTCGGTAGACTTCTTCTCTCTCTTTTTTTTTCCTTCTCCTTCACCTTCGAACTCGCGATGAAGCATTACGGTGCGACCTTTCGAGCGCGACCTGGTGATGATCCTTGAGGCACTGTCCTTCTTCACCTTCGAACTCGCGATGAAGCATTACGGTGCGACCTTTCGAGCGCGACCTGGTGATGATCCTTGAGACACTGCGGGTACGAACTTCGAGCACGACCTCAGGAGTCGTGTCGCATCGAAGTGCTCAAACGGGTCGCGACACGTCGTCGTGCTCAGCAAAGAACCACGACCTAAGGCACCGACGTCCACGCGAAGACGGCCCCGAGATCCTTCGCCGCCGGCCGCAGAAGCCCACGGCGCTCTCCATAACGCGAAGAGAGAGAGAGAGAGAGAGAGAGAGAGAGAGAGAGAGAGAGAGAGAGAGAGAGAGAGAGAGAGAGAGAGAGAGTAATCACAAGTCCGCCCGCGGGGCGTCCGCGAAGGCCCGCCGCCCGCGCCCCTCTCTCCCCCCTGCGCAATATTGCCCATCTAGGAATCGTGAATAACCTGAGGGCTATGCCAAGAGTCTCTCAGACCCGGGTCATCAGAACCAGGATAGTTACGGCAAAATGAAGAAAATGGGGGGAGGGTTGGGTCTCGTGAAGGACAGTGCCGCAGTGTTCATACATACTTACATACATACATACGTATAAGGCAAACAGTTCAAGTAATAAGCTCTTATATTCGGACGAAACATTAACCACCACATGAAAGTAATTCTCTCAATAGAAAAGTACAATACTTTCCGAACTCTGGCTGACATTCTCCTGTCCACGAAGCTTTACATGTCGTGATGATGAGAGGGGACGAAGTCCTTCAGGCGAAGAGAAGGGATAAGACTTTGACGGTGTGATTGTATACGTTGAGGCAAAGCTGGCTCACACGCTGCTCATTCGAGTATGCTGGGGGATGGAAGGGCCAAGCCCGGCGGTCGGCCAACCAACCACGTCATCTCTATCTCATGTTTGTGTTCCTCATGACGGCTGGTGTGGGGTGGCGAGGCCAGAACCAGCTGGTACATCATATATTCACAAGCATACATGAAACCGGTTTTTGCAGACATTCTTATTCTGAAGCGTTATCAATATCATTAAGTCTTTAGGTCTTTTAAACATACTTATATCTAATGGCATCTCACCTGCATTGCAATATGAATAATAATCTGGCTACCACAGCAGACGACATACTTCAAAACACGGGTGTGTAAACAAGATGGCACCCTATCGCCACCCCAAGCATAAATACCCCACCCACTTGAACCCACCCACCGCCCCCCAAAGTCATCGCACCCTTCGACCCCATGCAAGATTCGCCCTACCCAGCTCTGATCCTTTCAAAATACAATTTTCGACTGGAGGATCCTAAGGCACAGGATAGTGACGGGGTCTTCAAGGTGTTAAGTTTAATAACAAGGCAGACGACATGGCTCAATTTTCGCCCAGTGGCACAACAGTGTGTTGGTCTTGCGACAGTGGGTAAGGGATGATCCAACATAGAATTCTCCGTCCTTATCAAACCCTTAAGCACATCGATACGACCCTTGAGCACGACGGGTACGACCCTTGAACACGACGGGTACGACCCTTGAACGCAACGGGTACGACCCTTGAACACGGCGATGCGACCCTTGAACACGACAGGTACTACCCTTGTGCATGACGGGTATAACCCTTGAACACGACGATGCGACGCTCGAACACGACAGGACGATCCATAAACACGACAGGACGACCCTTGAGCTCAATGATACACGGTCCTTAAGCACGACGGTACGACCCTCCATCATCGTACACCCATGGGTCGTACCGTCGACCTCAACAAATTACAGCCACCGAGTTAATGTGATGTTCATGATACCAACCAAATTCATTCATCAGATCAGCAACACACACACACACACACACACACACACACACACACACGCACGCACACACACACACACACCAGCGTAAAACACACCCCGTAACGAGCAATTAACAATCGCACGGTAACTAGCGTCACCCTTAGATGGCGTTCATCATAAAAAGGCGGGGGGAGAGGGGCGCGGCGAGGGGCGCTCTGCCTGGGACAGAAGGTGAGGGAGGCAGGCACCAGCCAGGGGCGTGTGTGCGTGTGTGTGTGTGCGCGCGCGCGTGTAAAGCATGATCATCACCCGACCCATGCCACGCCTCAGTGCCAAAATGATCGCCGTAAAGGTAAAAATAATATCCCCCCCCCCCCAACGGGAGTGCCACACGGGGCCTGTGCCAAGTTCGGGGTTCGAGATAACACCCCTCCCCCCCCGTAGAAATCCCGACACGTGACGCACACACACACACACACACACACACACACACACACACGCAATGACTCCTCCTAGAAGAGAATACTGAGGCTCGAACCGACACTCTCGGGTACCTGAGGCTCGCTGGCTTTTACGACACTCGAGGGACGCCCTTCGCTGCGTTCGCTCCGTATGCCCGGGATGTGGTTCGCGCGACACGCCGCCACCATCGTAAAAACCCCAGGCGGGAGGCGCCCCAGCACACGACCGACGCGTATAAATAGCCGCCAATTAAGAGATAATGGTGGGTTCTTGAGGAGAATACACAACCGAGAGGCGCAACCCTTCACTGCGTCAGTGGGCAAACATCTGTTCTTTTCTTCAGTTCCTCTTTGTTCTTCCTCACAGTTGCAGTTCTCCTAAAGGCAAGAGTCTATCACCAGAGTTCGGCGTCTCCTCCAACCACCACCATAAGCTTAGCTTCGCGATGAGAGGGTTCCTAAGCTGAAGGTCCTAAAGCTTCGCAGTGTGAGAATTTCCCTAAGCTGAAGGTCCGAAAGCTTCGCAGTGTGAGAATTTCCCTAAGCTGAAGGTCCTAAAGCTTCGCAGTGTGAGAATTTCCCTAAGCTGAAGGTTCTAAAGCTTCGCAGTGTGAGAATTTCCCTAAGCTGAAGGTCCTAAAGCTTCGTAGCGTGAGAATTTCCCTAAGCTGAAGGTCCGAAAGCTTCGCAGTGTGAGAATTTCCCTAAGCTGAAGGTCCTAAAGCTTCGTAGCGTGAGAATTTCCCTAAGCTGAAGGTCCGAAAGCTTCGCAATGAGACGATTCCTAAGCTGAAGGTCTTAAAGCTTCGCCACGTGTGAAAATTTTCCTAAGCTGAGGTTCCTAAAGCTTACGTCCTGGGCGCCGACGTGTGAAGATCAAGCAGCGTCCCTCCCTCCCATTCCAAGCCTGCCTTGTTTCTCCCCCCACTCCTCCTCCTCCTCCAACTGGACCTTCTTGCCACCGCGTGAACGTACGCGTGGTCTAACATGGTCACCACCGAACCACCATTGTAAATTCTAAGTTTCCATTTAGCTAATGGGTAGACTGAGGACTTAAATATCCCACAATCCACTTAGCCCTTGGGGCTGTGGGAGTCTGTGTATCTTACACTGTATTGTACATTACACTTAGCTGGCTGTGTATACTACACTCTACTTAGCTGGCTCTGCGTATCCCACATTCTACTCAGCTGGCTGTGTAAGCTACACTGTCACCCGAAATGACCATATTTGAAGCATCACACACACACACACACACACACACACAAACATTATATATATATATATATATATATATATATATATATATATATATATATATATATATATATATATATATATAGATAGATAGATAGATAGATAGACAGATAGATATATAATGGAAAGGATCACAATTTTGCGTGTGATCAAGATATTCCTATGAGTCCACGGGGAAAATGAAACACGATAAGTTCCCAAGTGCACTTTCAAGTAATAATCACATCATCAGGGGAGACACAAGAGAGAAATATGTATATCAAATGACAGTTATATTTCTCTCTTGTGTCTCCCATGATGATGTCATTATTACACGAAAGTGCACTTGGGAACTTATCGTGTTTCATTTTCCCCGTGGACTCATAGGAATATATATATATATATATATATATATATATATATATATATATATATATATATATATATATATATATATATATATATATAAACTTTCCCCAAGGTACATGCAGCCGAAAAACTCTACGTAAACAAATCCCCGGATTCTACAGAACTCCACACTGTCCATCAACCGAGTCCCCCAAAATCGAATTAAAAAATAATTGTCCAAAAGCCGCTGGAAAAACAAAAACAAAAAAAAAAAACGCCAAAACTATTTCCTGGAGTCCGACAGAACTCCCAGGCCTGGTGTGTGTGTGTGTGTGTGTGTATGTACGTGTGAGCATAAAAGGTACAGTTTACAGCAATATATAAAAAAAAAATATAAATAAATGCGTCAGGATAACGGTCCAGTTTACAGTAATACAAAAAAAAAATGATATAAATTATACAAAAAAACTCTTTCGCACTATGACAGACGACGGACGTGTGTTTCCAGAAGAAGATGATGAAGATGGCGCGCGGGGAGAGAGATGAAGAGAAGGAAATGTCATGGGAGAAATGAGACGACGTCGTATGAGGAGGATTCTGGTGTGTGTGTGTGTGATCCCCTACTTCTTTCCTCCTCCTTCTCGTCCTCGTCAGGAGGATTCTGTCTGGTACCTGTCATCAAGACTCCGGCGCCTGTCCTTTTCCCCCTCCCCCCTGTCGTCGGCAGGACTCGAATCCCGTCCAGAAGTGATGACTGAAAGAAATTCTCGTCTGTAATATTCCCGTGTGGAAACGCGCGCGCCCGTGTTGACAATTCTTTTTTTTTTTTGGGTGGAACTTCGTCAAGCTGGGAATATATCTATCTATCTATCTATATATCTATCTATCTATCTATCTATCTATATATATATATATATATATATCTATCTATCTATATATATATATATACATATATATATATATATATATATATACAATGGATGGGTTCCACACCGAGGCCTTCCAAGTCGTCGATCCGTCTCCATTGACAGAGGGAAGTCAACAATTACGAGCGTGTGTGTGTGTATGTGTGAGAGAGAGAGAGAGAGAGAGAGAGAGAGAGAGAGAGAGAGAGAGAGAGAGAGAGAGAGAGAGAGAGAAAGGGGGGACGCTTGATCGTCCTTACACGTACACCAGAGCGACAGCAACAACAGACAGACAGACACCCACCACGTACGTCTCAAACACCACCGGTCCCACGGGCCGACTTCCACCACCAAATCTTCTCTTATTAACTCGTAGCGCCTCGCTGGGCGAACCCGATCCAGCCGCGGTTCATTTATCTTGTCGGGTGGGACATGATGAACACGTATGTCCGTATCGATGTAAAATGGCCTCATTCACCGCAGATGGATAGATATACAGATAGGTGGATAGAGAGACAATGCTTGTGGGATTCTTCTACGAGGAGCGAGACACCGTTGACAAAAATAACCATCATTTTACAGACGTTTTACAATACAAAGGCACAATAATCCACGCAATAAATGACACACACACACACACACACACACAGTGATCGGGTCGTGATCACGTGTATTTGATTGTATCATGATTAACCAAAAACCTCCAGGACCACGCGGCCTCCTTCAACCATCTCGGGGGGTCGTCCCTCGATATGGTGAACGTGATTAAGTTATTGAAGAATCGCCGCACGCCGCCACCACCCTCCACCCTCGCTCTCCAACACCCTCCCTCTCCAACACCCGCCCGCAAACAAGCATTCGAACCGGCGTTCGAATATCCATAAGTAAAGACACCAGCACATCCCCACGTAAAGATACCAGTGCCCTTGGCACTCGAGTCAAGTGGTAGAGAGAGAGAGAGAGAGAGAGAGAGAG
>NC_092248.1:7074202-7111702 GCF_036320965.1 Panulirus ornatus | reverse complement strand
AACGTGCGTGTGTGTGTGTGTGTGTGTGTGTGTGTGTGCGTGTGTGTGTGTGTGTGTGTGTGTGTGTGTGTCCCTCCCTCCCATTAGGTGGGGCCCTGAAGCCCACAAAAGCCTTTGATTACCTGGCTGACCCTTGACCCTGGGCCGTCTCGCACCTTAAGGGCCGTACGGACTGGCCAAGGGCCACTTTCATGCCTGTCTCTTTACCAGGGGAATCTTGCACGCCACCGGCCACCAGTAATGTATACAAAGAACGTCTCTTGAGGAGGGAGGGGAGGGGTTAAAGGGGTAGGGGAGAGAGAGAGAGAGAGAGAGAGAGAGAGAGAGAGAGAGAGAGAGAGAGAGAGAGAGAGAGAGAGAGAGAGAGAGGGGGGGGGGGATCTACCAAGCCTTTTGTCCTGTGAATTAATGTTGAAGAGTATCTCGCGTCTGAGGAGATGGATTTCCCTCATTCTTATCTTATCTAAACCATCAGGGGTTGTGTTTGTGGTGTGGGTGTGTGTGAGTGTGGTTGTGGTGGTGTTGTTGTATGTCCTTTTGTATAAATACCGCCTGGTGCTTTGGTTGATGTGTACACACACACACACCACACACATACTACTATGTTTTACAGGACGACGCGATTTGGCTCTGGTTCAGGTTACCGCGCGGCACTCACCGGGGAGAGAGAGAGAGAGAGAGAGAGAGAGAAGAGAGAGAGAGAGAGAGAGAGAGAGAGAGAGAGAGGAGATCATGGGAATCGAGAATAAAAAAAGCGAGAAGGGGGGGCTTTAAAGCAAGCCTTTCCCTCTCCTCCTCTCTACAAGTGCTTAAAGCAGTATCTGTGCGCTGAGGAAGATTCTTTTTTTTCTCTCTCTTCTTATCTCTTTTCCCTTTTAAACCCATCATTGTCGCTGCCCCCCCCGGGGGGGGGGGGGTGGAAAAAAATGAAAAAAACCTGTGGGGGGTTATCTTGGATGTGTTGTGGTGTGTGTGTGTGTTTTGTGTGTGTGTGTGTGTTTTCCACAGTACCTTTGTATAACATTACCGCACTGGCTGCGTTGGTTGATGTGTACACACACACACACACACGACACATACATACATTGTTTTATACAGACGACCGGATTTTGCCTCTGGTTCCAGGTTACCGCGCACGGAATCCGGGAGAGAGGAGGAGAAGAGAGAGGGAGGGAAGAGATGAGAGGAGAGGGGGAAGGAGAGAGAGAGGAGAGGAGGAGAGAGAGGTCATCTGGGGAAACCCTACGACGTTAATAATGAAAACAACGGGGGCAAACCCGCGGTTTAAACAGCTTTCCCCCCCCTCCTCCCCCTCCCTCCCCCACTTTAAAGCGGGCCTAAATGTGGCTGCAGAAAGCCTCTCTCTCTCTCTCTCTCTCTCCTCTCCTCTCTCTCTCTCTCTCTCTCTCCCCACCTGGTCCATCAATCACTATGGGGGCTCACAGCTTTCAACATCTTAGGATCTCCCCACTTCCTCATCCCCCTGAGAGAGAGAGAGAGAGAGAGAGAGAGAGAGAGAGAGAGAGAGAGAGAGAGAGAGAGAGAGAGAGAGAGAGAGAGAGAGAGAGGATTGGGCAACACGTGGAGGGGTTATAGAGCGGTTAGATAGATAGCTTCCCGCCACTACAGGTGTGTGTGTGTGTTGTGTGTGTGTGTGTGTGTGTACACACACACCTGACGGTCTGGTCCTACGTCTGTCGAACCCACGTATAGGGTGACGTGCGACGGTGGCTACAATAAGGCTGTGGATTTACGACACAACCCATTCACAACCCCTTCGACCAGGGTACGAACCTCACAGATGGCCAGGCCAGGGGTCCCAACCCTCTTCTATACTGGTGTAATCTAAGGTGCATAGAAAAATAAAATAAACAGCAGACTGGTGCTCGAAATATTGGTCGCTGGGAAAAGGGAACGAACATTCCACATTCCATCTGGTCTTTCCAGACTCACTACATGAATAGCAACAGTCCTGTACCACTGTGATGGCACTCACTGACCTCCTCCTCCTCCACCCATCACCCCTTTAACCTTTGACCTGTTGACCTCTCATACCAAAAGCGTTGGAAGGAACGGTGAGGGGGTGAGGGGGTTGGTTGGTTCGTTCGCCGTCCCCATACGGAAAACTCGCCCACCGTGTGTCACCCACCCCAGAGCAATGAGTTACAGGGCTGGTTACGGTGGGTGGGGGAGGAGAGAGGAGTTCCTTCGCATACCGAATGAGTTTACGGAGAGGAGAGAGAGAGAGAGAGAGAGAGAGAGAGAGAGAGAGAGAGAGAGAGAGAGAGAGAGAGAGAGAGAGAGAGAGTGTACAGACGAGTAACACACCAACACTGTGTAGCCTGTGTACACAGACGACCAGACGGCCTGCGACGGGGGGGTGGGGTTTATCCGCTGTGTTGATCGAGGAAGTGTACCCTAAACTCACGCCCTATATGGAGGACAGGGGCAGGTGGGGGAGAGAGAGAGAGATAGCAAGACAGACGAGACTTATCTCCACCCGTCACTATAGATGGAGACAGGACCCTTATAACAGGAGGCGCCCTCCCCGCGAACCACCACCACCTCCTCCTCCTCCTCCTCCTCCTTCGCCCATCCTACAACAGAGATGGAGAGACAAGGGAGGTAAGGGAGCCGAAGGTGAATGCTCCTCTTCACATACCCCTCCACCATCATCCCCCCCTCAACAGCTAACCATATGATAAGCTCTCAAGGCCTACATACAGCCTGGGGTGAATGCATACAACAACAACAACATCAACAACAACAAAGCTGTGTGGACGAATTGTCACAACCCACCCTGATCTGTTGCCCGTAGGTTATACTACAGGGAGGGAGTACTGAAGTCTCCATCCTGTATACATATATATATATATATATATATATATATATATATATATATATATATATAAACGAGAGGAGTTGAAATACGCACACAGGTTTAAACGGCAGATAAGCAACGCCATCAAAAGCATTTGACCTTTGCTGTGATTTAAACGTACTTCTAAGGGCAGACCAAGACATCATCTGACGGTAAACCATTTCGATGCTCTACGAATTTACCGTCGAGAAAAAGAGAGAGAGAGAGAGAGAGAGAGAGAGAGAGAGAGAGAGAGAGAGAGAGAGAGAGAGAGAGAGAGAGAGAACTCGTGGAACAAGTTTCCATTTCGGCCTCGCGTCGCTATTCTCTCTCTCTCTCTCTCTCTCTCTCTCTCTCTCTCTCTCTCTCTCTCTCTCTCTCTCTCTCTCTCTCTCAAGTAATTGTATCTTTATCTAAAAGTGAAGAAACGGAGAAAATGTGCCGTCGAAGTCGTCTCGCATCTTTCCCAAACCTTATTTAGTTCTTGGAGGCTGCCAGCATCCACCCACCCACCCACCCCCATTCTCCCCCTCTTGACGAGGATGACCTCAGATCTCTCTCTCTCTCTCTCTCTCTCTCTCTCTCTCTCTCTCTCTCAAGAGAGAGAGAGAGAGAGAGAGAGAGAGAGAGAGAGAGAGAGTCTTTTTCTTCAAAAGGATTATCATCTCTGAGTAATGGAATTGGGGAAGGGGTGAAGACAGGAGAGGAGGAGGATGAGAGAGAGAGAGAGAGAGAGAGAGAGAGAGAGAGAGAGAGAGAGAGAGAGAGAGAGAGAGAGAGTGGGGGGTACATGGAGAGAGCGCGTACGGCGAGGGAGTCCAGAGAACGAAGGGGGAAGGGGAGGGTTGTACTGGAGTGTGGAAGGCAAAATATGAGGGGTAGGAGGGAAGAAAGAAAAGGGGGGGGGGAGTGTGTGAGGTGATGATGAGGGAGGGAGGGAGGGAGGCTGGAATGAACGGGCGAACGAACAAACGAACGACCACTACCTCCTCCAGCCAGCCAGGACCACTACCTCCTCCAGCCAGCCAGGACCACTACCTCCTCCAGCCAGCCAGGACCACTACCTCCTCCAGCCAGCCAGGACCACTACCTCCTCCAGCCAGCCAGGACCACTACCTCCTCCAGCCAGCCAGGACCACTACCTCCTCCAGCCAGCCAGGACCACTACCTCCTCCAGCCAGCCAGCACCACTACCTCCTCCAGCCAGCCAGCACCACTACCTCCTCCAGCCAGCCAGGACCACTACCTCCTGCATGAGAACATGGAGATCATCAACCATGGTCGTTCACAAAGCTAAACGATGAGTCACGCGTCATCAGCGAGCATCGCTGGTCCACCACGCGCGCGATGCACTCTCCGATACGCCAACCATCGCCGCGCAAATCGTATACGCAGCGTACACACGGCGTGGCATTACGCCACCATGGGCAAAATCAATCCAAACCGTGTTTGATCAAATGTACAGATCGTATTTCAAACGCAACAGTATATCCACAGGTTCATCGGCTACAGGTCATTGCAACACACGCTTGCAATGTGATGTTTAAAGCCATATCAATATCACATACGCGTGCACGTCAGTGCCGTATAAATTCAACATTCGCCTGCAGCACTGAGTGTGCAATGCAATGTTAATACTAACATGAGCGTGCAATGCAATGTTAATACTAACATGAGTGTGCAATGCCATGTTAATACTAATATGAGCGTGCAATGCAATGTTAATACTAACATGAGAGTGCAATGCTATGTTAACGCAACATGAGCGTGCAATGCAATGTTACTACACGCATTCTCTCCATGCTGAAAGGAGCGCAGTTCGACCAACCGTCTACTGGAGTGCACACACACACAGACACACACACGCACCATCCATCCATCACAGAGAGAGAGAGAGAGAGAGAGAGAGAGAGAGAGAGAGAGAGAGAGAGAGAGAGAGAGAGAGAGAGAGAGAGAGAGGCCTCTGAAGCTAATACTTATTAACGACACACAAAAGAAGAGAAAAAGAAAACTGCCATACACGACGAAGTCATTACAGGTACTGGATGTGGAGGAGGAGGAGGAGGAGGAGGAGGAGGAGGAGGGGGTGGTGGAGATGGAGGAGGAGGAGGAGGAGGAGGAGGACGAGGAGGAGGAGGTGGAGATGGAGGAGGAGGGGGCTGGTGAGGCTGGTGGTGGATGTGTGTGTGTGTGTGTGTGTGCAGACGGAGGTATCCTTCCCTCCTCCCCCTTCTCCTCCCTCCCTCCCCCTCTCCCTATCTATATAAAGGGAAGCAATTCTCTATATGAACCCTGACTCGGCAGACCCGTCCGTAGGGACACAATGGCTGCTATAGCCTCCCGGACATGTGGGGGGGGGGGGGACCCCACCCACCACTGTGGGAGGGATCCCCCAACCAACACCCCCCCCTCACCACTCCTTAGCCCGTACCATAATTACTCAATCCTTCTCCCTCACCCCCCCCCCCCTCTCTCTCTCTATCTCTCTCTCTCTCTTTCTGCCAAGAAAACTGTATTCAAAGGTGGGGAGAGAGAGAGAGAGAGAGAGAGGGAGAGAGAGAGAGAGAGAGAGAGAGAGAGAGAGAGAGAGAGAGAGAGAGAGAGAGAGAGAGAGAATGGTACCTATCTACACAGAAGTATCTACAAGATTTTGCTATTAAGAGAGAGAGAGAGAGAGAGAGAGAGAGAGAGAGAGAGAGAGAGAGAGAGAGAGAGAGAGAGAGAGAGAGAGAGAGAGAGAGAATGGTACCTATCTACACAGAAGTATCTACAAGATTTTGCTATTAAGAGAGAGAGAGAGAGAGAGAGAGAGAGAGAGAGAGAGAGAGAGAGAGAGAGAGAGAGAGAGAGAGAGAGAGAGAGAGAGAGAGAGACCCACACACACACACGTAATTAAGGAAGCTAACGACCTGCAATATACCTGAGCTATCTCTTCCACTCACGACTCCCGACTGAATTTTCTCCTCTCGAGTTCCCAGAGAGAGAGAGAGAGAGAGAGAGAGGGTCAGCCCACTTTACAACACCAGGCCAACGGCGTGCTAAATACACACACACACACACACACACACACACACACACACACACACACACACACATATATATATATATATATATATATATATATATATATATATATATATATATATATATATATATATATATAAACACATGGAGAGGGACGTGGCTATGATGGGTTTACATCTGAACACACCAGCAACAAACACGTTAATT
Source organism: Panulirus ornatus (assembly GCF_036320965.1). NCBI lineage: Eukaryota > Metazoa > Arthropoda > Malacostraca > Decapoda > Palinuridae > Panulirus > Panulirus ornatus. Next base: position 7,105,611 of record NC_092248.1, on the reverse strand, counting down.
ACTTCTACCCAGTTTCCATAATACACCACACTGAACCCTGGAAGTTGTACCGCTCAAGACAACACAGAAGGGTTAACCCTTCTTGCTCTCACACACAACCCATCTTTTCCCTTCATCCTATGAGGATGTGGAATAATGCTGATCCCTCGTCTCTCCCACATCCTAAAATAATCATATAACTTATCCTTTTCGAAATGACCTTCGCAAACGTTCTATTTCGAAGAAATCACATTCAAGTGTTCGAGAAAATATAATCATATGTAGTCGTTCTCTTTACACTCCAGCATATTTTCCCTAAATTAACTCCAAGACTACGTATATGTAAGTGATGCATCAAACGATACGCCAAAGAAAAATTAACATGTTGAAAAGTCTTCGACAATAATGGCTTTGAGATTATCTATTGACACCTCCCGTGAATCATCACAAACCATAATCTTTAAAGGTTTTCTCCAACACAGCAATGTTTTCCAAAGGTTCTCTCCAACCGAACAATGGTTTCCAAAGGTTTTCTCCAACAGAACAATGGTTTCCGAGGTTTTCTCCCAACACAATAATGTTCTTAAAGGTTTTCTCCATCAGAAAAAAAAATCTTAACAGGTTTTTCTTCAACAAAGCAATGTTCCCAAAGGTTTTCTCCAACAAAACACTGTTCTCAAAGGTGTCCTCCAACAAAACATTGTTCTCAAAGGTGTCCTCCTACAAAACACTGTTCTCAAAGGTTTTCTCCAACAAAACACTGTTCTCAAAGGTGTCCTCCTACAAAACACTGTTCTCAAAGGTGTCCTCCAACAAACCACACTTCTCACCAAGCTTACCTCCAACAACAACACCACCACAACAACAACAACAACGTTTCCAAAGGTGTTCTTCCTCCTCCAACAGAACTAAGGCGACAAGACACCAGGGATAAGCGCACGGATCGAACCACAGGCGTACGTATGTCCAGTATAAAAGTTCTTCATCTGGAACCTAGGGACGACAGCGGATCCTCAAGGACTGAAATAAAGAGATATACAGTGGCAAAAACCCCAGGGGCTACAGGTATTCCCACAGGCAACAGAGTTAACTGAAGACCTTACAAGTGTATTAAAATGCAAATGGAACAACAGTACCGCTCGTTGAACGCCCAACGGCACTCACCGCTCATCGGAGCGATCAACCTCTCGTTTATCATGTGTTCAATGACAAGTTAACTCCCACACGGCTCGCCTATTAAAACCGCTTTTCTGCTGTTTTTTTTTTTTTTTTTCTGTCTCTACTGCTTCCTCGCCTTTTCCCGCCCTCGACGACTTAGCGTCAGGGATAGTGGAGGACTGAGCCTTGGAGGAAAAAGCTATACTCGACTGGCTCCTTCCTCCCTCCTCCGCGCCCTATTTCCATGGCTCCTTCCTCCCTCCATCCCTCCTCCGCGCCCAATTTCCATGGCTCCTTCCTCCCTCCATCCCTCCTCCGCGCCCTATTTCCATGGCTCCTTCCTCCCCTCCCTCCTCCGCGCCCTATTTCCATGGCTCCTTCCTCCCCTCCCTCCTCCGCGCCCTATTTCCATGGCTCCTTCCTCCCTCCATCCCTCCTCCGCGCCCTATTTCCCATTTCTAAAGAGAATGGGAAGTACATGAAGGTGGAGGCTATCCCCCGTTCCCCCTCAATTTCTTATCAGTTTTATCTACCCTCACTCGCATATCTCCACTGATATCCTCGTCCTCCCTTCGTAAATATATGATTTCTCTATCCTTCCTCGGGCGCTAAGCGCCTGGGCACAACGCAACGCCCCTTGATGTATTCCTCTCCTCCTCCTCCTCCTCCTCGGCCCAGGGTGGGTTTTTTTTTTTATGCTAGTAAACACGTAAACCCTACAATTCCCCTATCGTTACAATTACCATCTCTGAAAATCCTCACCGCCCGCGTGAATGCTAATGAGATCTCTCCCGTACCTCATCAGGAGGCTGTCTGTCGTTGGGGGGGGGGGGGGGTCCGGTAATCTCGCGTTTGCTGTACATCATCATCCCCCCCCGAGAGAGAGAAAGAGAGAGAGAGAGAGAGAGAGAGAGAGAGAGAGAGAGAGAGAGAGAGAGAGAGAGAGAGAGAGAGCCAATGATTATGTTTAACCACGGGAAATTCTGGGGATGTGCTGCCGCGCGCGCGAGCACACACACACACACATACACACACACACACACACACACACACGAGTGTAAACGCATGCATATACATACACACAGAAAGAAATGGGGAAACAAATTGGTAACAACTCACACATTGTGAAAGAGAGAGAGAGAGAGAGAGAGAGAGAGAGAGAGAGAGAGAGAGAGAGAGAGAGAGAGTTTATGTACAAGGGTAAGAGATGAGGCAACACGGGTGAAACGCTCTCCCTTGTAATACGTTAAATCGTAGTCAAACAGAAATTTCAAGGTTTAGCGAAAAGAATCCTTCCTTCGCTCCTGTTGCCCGAGACGGGATTTCCTCTCTCTCTCTCTCTCTCTCTCTCTCTCTCTCTCTCTCTCTCTCTCTCTCTCTCTCTCTCCCCCCTGCGACGACCACGAAACTTTTTACATCTGCCGAAGAGACGAAGACGCGCACCAAATGAAAAATCTTTTAGGGTGCAGCGCATAGCTTGAAACGCTTTGAGCATCAATGCATATGCTATGCAGAGGTCGTGGAATATTCATGAAGAGGATTGGAGTCTGGTTGGGTCAGGCGTTGTGCGTTGCGGGCGTCACAGATATCTCCGGGAGCAACAGTCTTTTCTGTTTCACTCTTTGGGGATGTCGGTCCGATCGCGCAAGAGAACAGGTTTGGATCACGGGTCTGTATCCCAACGCTGAATAGGGCGGCGGGCGGCAGCGGGCGAGTGGGCGGGCGGGTGGGTGGGTGGGAGGGAGGTGGGATCTCTAGGGCTTGGAGGCCTGCCCAAACCACTGGTCGAGGAGGGATTCGAAGCCTCTTGTTTATGTCCCAGCGGAGAAGAACCTCGGCGCTGGGGGGGCCGGTCGTCCGACTGTCGGGCAAAGAACTAGTGACGGGTTTTAGCCATCCGACGCGTCAGCTTTGTTAACCCGACTGCGAGGTAACCCAGGGGCGTCCACGTCCTGGGACACACAGTCCGTCACTGACAGTCCCACCCAATGAACCACTTGGGGACGTCCATGGGATACTGCACCGAAACACTGCCAGTCCCACCCCATGAACCACTCAGGGTCGGCCATGGGATACTGCACCGAAATGAAAACAGAAACTTATGGTAATTACGAGAGAAAAAAAAAAAGGGGGGGGGGGGGTTGAAAAGTAACCCCGCCCTCGTCATTAGGGCGTTCAAAAGTTGAGGTACAGAGCTGAAACGTCATCACTGAAGTCAGAGGCATCCACCAGGGGTCCAGATAACATATGTGTGTGAAGGTGTCGTGTGAACGAGTATAAAGTCGGCGGCGGTTTCAGCCGGTGTAAATTAACATCCTCTTAACGCGTAAATTAACATCCTCTTAACGCGTAAATTAACATCCTCTTAACGTACACACATCATTACAAATCTCAAACCAGGAGCGTTGAAGCGGTGCCCCGGGGGAATTACGTTACGCAACGTGAGAAGGAAGGCAAAAAAAAAAAAGGGGGTGAAAAAAGAGAGAGAAAAAAAAGAGGGTGAAAAGTTGATATAATATAATACAGGCAAGAGAAAGAAGGTCAAAAAAAAAAATATATAGATGAGGGAAATATTGAGAAGAGTATCGGACGCCGCCACCACCACCTGTCAATAAGCCATCCATCGAACTCCAGCTAACGAGACGCGGATTCCTCGAAGGACCTTATGGACGGCGTCGTAGATACTGACGAAGGATGACGACCCTCCCACCACCACCACACACACCCCACACGACCTCCCTCTTCTGAAAGACGGTAAAGGTCGTCTGCAAGATCGCCCCAATTAAAGTCCATCGGGGGGGTGTCATGGGTGCGATGTCGATCACGCTGGAGGGATAAACTCCTCAAGACTGGATCGGTTATCTATGTGGAATTTGTTTCGAAAAAAAAGGGGGGGCCTAGAACCCAATGACTTATTCAGAACCTTTTAGCACGAACGGAATGAGATATAGAAAAAAAAAACAACAACATAAAACTGTCTACAGAGAATTAGACAACAGTTATAGACGTGGCATTGATAATGTTATAGACGGAAGATCAATAATAATGAGGGAGTAGTAGGAGGAGAGAAGGAAGGAGGAGGCTTGCTTGTGTGACTAGACTTTGTTCAATTACAGGAATGACCAAACGCCTGATGGACCAGATCTGGGAGGGGTAGTGGACATCCCGTAATGCGTCAACCCTCAAAAAGTTTCAAAGATGTATTGCTGGAAGGGTTGAACTAACTAACCCCAAACCACGCACCTCCCGCTGCCCACCCAGACGATCCCCGTGGGAGTTATTGCTGTCATGGTGACGTCTCTATGGAATGAGGTCATGAGGGGATTATAGCCATACATGGGGGGGGTGCGGAAATGGGTAAGTGGGGGGGAATAAGGGGATGGGAGGAGCACTGAGTCGTTACAGATGGTTAGCGAGCCAATGGTTGTGTGTCGGAGTAACTTTCATGTAGCCATGTCCCCATGGGACAAGGTTAGGCCATCCTGTACTAGCAAGTGCACACTAGCGACTCCACGAAGACCCCCAAACTAGCTCGTCCACATCCAGGAGGCCAGCAACATCAGCAGCGGTGTCACACGAGCCAGTCCACACTGGGTAGTCCGCGTCGTCAAGCCAACGCCAACACATCGCACGCCAAAACTCCATCCCGCACACCCCTGCCTCTCCCTGAGCTCGTCTCCTCTCCTTGCCGCCCTAGTTCCCCCGCACATCCGCGCCTTGATACCCTCCGATCCCCGGCACGCCCTCTGAACCCTTGGCTACCACACCCGTCACGCCCTCGACGACCCACCCCACGACCTCTCTCTCTCTCTCTCTCTCTCTCTCTCTCTCTCTCTCTCTCTCTCTCTCTCTCTCTCTCTCTCTCGTCACGTTCTCAAACCCCCCACCTCCTCCCCCCCTCCGTCGAGGACTCGAACCCGGGACCTCCTCGTCACTCCTTCCTGGCTCCGCTTGCCTCATCACGCGCATGATGGATGATAGAAACATTACTGCTGGCAGCGGGGCACCTGAGATGGCCTGGTACCCGCCAGGGGCCACGGGTTTGTGCAGCTGTTCGGAGCCTGGGGTTGTGTGGGTGGCTTGCTGCCAATGTCAAGCGCCAGTGTGGGAGAGACAGAGGAAGAATGTAACCTCAAATGTGTAATCGCCTACTTGCGCCGGGAGGGAAGGGAGTCTTACACTCGTGGGGGCCGCCGCCCGTCCCCCCTGTCTCTTGCTTGTGTGCTTGTGGACAAGCCGACCTACAGACGGATGAGATGCAAATCCACTTAAATGCTTTTAGCTACTAGCCTCAGTGTCATCGGGTTTTAAGCTGCGCTGTGAGAGAGGCGCTGACAGGCAAACCTTCCTTCGTCCAGTGCTGGCACACGCAACTCACACTTGTTCTTTCGTATCCTGAATTTACTGAACCAATTCCAGAGGCTTTAGTTTTATTCGTTGTAAGTGCCTGCGAATCCTTCCAGATACATCAGATGGTAAATTAAGCAACACACCGCTTTTAATTAACTTCCAACAACGTTTCGAATGTAACCCCCGTCCCTTTTTTTTTTTTCTTTTTTCCTATATCGACTTCAGCAACATTCCGTGTTTTATTAAACTTCAGAAGCGCCCGTGACTTGCTGCCTCCTCCCTTGCAACAGACTTCAGCAACAGGTTCATCAAGCATTCCTGTTATCTCATGAAAATAAGATAGTTTTAATGGCTGTTTCTCTTTTTTTTTTTATATAATCTCATACTCGCACTCTAGTACAAGAGGAACCTACGCATACATATATATATATATATATATATATATATATATATATATATATATATATATATATATATATACATATGAGAGAGAGAGAGAGAGAGAGAGAGAGAGAGAGAGAGAGAGAGAGAGAGAGAGAGAGAGAGAGAGAGAGAGAGAGAGAGAGAGTCCAAGTTAAAGGAGAATAGCTGATGGGAACACCGGACCCACGCCATCAGGATTCCTGGGTACTTCACCGTCAGTGAAGGACGGTGGTTGGGAACAAGCCCCCAGCCCAGCGGTGGAGGCGGCAGGACACGCGCTGGAGGAGAGGTGAGGATTGAAGGCGTCTTTCTATGGCTCAAGGGTGTGGGAGCAGTGTGATTTTGAAAGGATCCCCAGAACAGCTATACTGTTGACTGGATCACTTGATGGGCATCCGAGATTCCTTCGTTGACGTAAGGAGTGCAAGAATAAAAGAGGGAAGGACTTTACGATAACTGGTGGTAGGATGCCTCAGCTCTTCAGGGAGGTGGTATAGGATACCTCAGCTCTTCAGGGAGGTGGTGTAGGATACCTCAGCTCTTCAGGGAGGTGGTATAGGATACCTCAGCTCTTCAGGGAGGTGGTATAGGATACCTCAGCTCTTCAGGGAGGTGGTGTAGGATACCTCAGCTCTTCAGGGAGGTGGTATAGGATACCTCAGCTCTTCAGGGAGGTGGTATAGGATACCTCAGCTCTTCAGGGAGGTGGTGTAGGATACCTCAGCTCTTCAGGGAGGTGGTATAGGATACCTCAGCTCTTCAGGGAGGTGGTATAGGATACCTCAGCTCTTCAGGGAGGTGGTGTAGGATACCTCAGCTCTTCAGGGAGGTGGTATAGGATACCTCAGCTCTTCAGGGAGGTGGTATAGGATACCTCAGCTCTTCAGGGAGGTGGTATAGGATACCTCAGCTCTTCAGGGAGGTGGTATAGGATACCTCAGCTCTTCAGGGAGGTGGTATAGGATACCTCAGCTCTTCAGGGAGGTGGTATAGGATCCCTCAGTTCTTCAGGGAGAGTCTGTTTAGATACATCTACTACTGCCACCACGAACACCAATATCACTGGCAGGACACTGACGAGACATAAGGACACATCAAGGACGACAGTGGCCCTCGGGAGGACGACAAGACTCTCATGGAAAGAAGAAGTCCTTTAACAGTGAACGAGACGTGGACAGATTTCCAGAAGCCTGCGTTTCAAACCCTGTGTGTTTAGACATAATTCGTAATACACAACCAACAAGCCATGAGGTAATACATAAGCATACCAGCAGAGGCCAGGGACGAAAACCATACACACACACACACACACACACACACACACACACACACACACACACACACACACTTCGTATGTGATGTATAATCATACATGTAAACAACCTTACATCTGATACTGAGAGAACGGAAGGCACACACACACACACACACACACACACACACACACACACACACACACACACTTCGTATGTGATGTAGAATCATACATGTAAACAACCCTACATCTAATACTGAGAGAACGGAAGGCCTCGGACCAGAACCTGGGGAGGTGCGGGGGTAGGAGGGGAAGAGGGGAAAGAAATGAAGGAAGAAAATGAGAGAAAAACTTGGCGACATAAGATCTTTCTGAGAAAGTTTCTCGAGGGTTGTGAAAGACGTCTCGAGCATCAATGGCAAGGGGACTCCCAGACTTGCTGACTGATGAATGAATGAATGAACGAAGCCAAGCGAGCCGCCGGTGATGGGGAAAAAAAGAGAGAAATTCATTAGGCATCGAAAGAAAGGAAGAAAAAAAAGAGAGAGAAAAGAGAATATAACAGATTTCGAGATAACATCTGAAACGCTTGGTGTTTCAGCCGCTTCGAACAGGAGGTTACGTTAACATTCCACTATACCTCCCCAGAACTCTCGTCATGTCTACAGCATGTTTCTGCTCCGCAAGTCACCATCTGTCTTAAAACCTAGACTTGGGAGGATCATCAGTCCAAAGGCACTCCATGCCTGTGGCTGAAGACCTTCCGACATTTCCTACGCATAATTTGGACACTCTGATATGATCAGGATACGTCCCTGTAATCACATACTCGCGAGTTCACGGTTCTATCAGTCACCAGAAATGAGGTATGACTTGAAAACCATCACAAACGAAAAAGAAAAGGGGAAGAAAAAAAAAAAAATCGTAAATAGATCTGTTACCCCGAAACCTTAGCTTCTGATTGGTTAAAGCTACGAAAACTGCCATCCAGCTTTGGGATAAAATTCGACTTGGGTTCATTAACTCATCAGATCTGGCGAGGGCAGTAATTAAACTGACGCAATGCACGAGGGAATCCACGGAAAGATTCGTTCCAATCCCAGCAGTTTTTCCCCCTCCCTCCCTCACACACCCAACGCCTCCAATCATGGCCTGGCTACGTCAGCTTAAAGCGTGAGTTAAGCCTTTGGGTTCTTCGTATACGTCTGAGAGTAAATGAGAAACCTTTCGTCATTTACTGAGAAAAAGATCCAGCATTACGTTTAAGATTTACGTTCAGTGTCGCAAACACACACACAGACACATACTTTACGACCATTAGAACGAGGATGGGAAGTGGGGAACTCTCTAAAAGAAAATGGGACGCGATGATAATAAAAAAAAAAAAAAAATGAGGATTAAAGTTGATCTCCTCCTACACTTCACTACCACAATAAACTTAACCTCCCGGGCAACACGGGTATAGTACACACGTCGGGGGTGTGTGTACACATCACTCAGACAGGATATATAGTTCGCGGTCCGTCCGTCCGTCCGTCCGTCAGCGTCACACCCACCCCACGTCGTCCCCAGCTGGTCTGCACGACGGCTGCTCAGACGCGTCCATCAGAACCGCAACAAGACGTGGTGGTGTGGTGGTGATGGGGGTGGGCTCCAGATAACTCAGCCGAGACGACTTGTTCAAAGAGACGTCAAGGTAAATGGCTGGTGGGGGGGATCGATCCCCTTGACGACCTTAAAAACACTCCTCATGTCGCCACTCACGTCCACGCCTTGAAGAGGGGATGTCTCTCTCTCTCTCTCTGTATCTATCTATCTATCTATCTATCTATCCATCTGTCTATCTCCGTTTGTGAGGAAAGATGAGGAAGATGACCTGGAAATATACATATAATCCAATAATGTGTCTATATCTTCCATTTACCAGTCACTAAAACACACACACACACACACACACACACCTTTCCTCACTATCTTATTCACAACAATAACAACAGCTGTTTACATCGCTACCTTGGGTCATAAACCCATGATGCACGAGACTTTATCTCACGTCAGAAAATGTATATATATTTACCTCCTTAGCTCTGCCACAAACAAACAAACAAACAGCGTGGTTTCTTTCCCTCAGAAGCACCACGATTGCCCCTTATTATAGCAGCCCCATTAACCAGCACCGCTGAGCTAACACAGCTGTCCCATATGCAGCCCTGGAGAACTAACACAGCAGTCCCCATTCATAGCGCCGTAGTTAACACAGCTGTCCCATTTACAGCTCCCGGAGAACTAACACAGCAGTCCCCATTTACAGAACCGCAGAGTTTACACAGCTGTCCCATTTGCAGCCCCAGTGGACTAACACAGCAACCCCATTCACAGCACCGCCGAGTTAATACAGCAGTCCCATACAAAGCACCTGAGAACTAACACAGCAACCCCAGTCAACATCATTAGGAACACATAACACAGCAGTCAAATCATAGGACCAGAGACTTGATATTAACAAAGCAGTCAAGCTAAGGCACCTGAGGGGCTCTCTTAACACAGCTAACCACTACAACACTGAGGTCCTTTTAACATGTTAAATCTCGCGTTCATATGACGTAACAGCACCTAACTAACGTATCGCATCGTCATCTGCCAGCAACACTCGTCCCCCCTCTTCCAGCAACACTGGTCCCCCTCGTCCAGCAACACTCGTCCCCCTCTTCCAGCAACACTCGTCCCCCTCTTCCAGCAACACTGGCCCCCCTCGTCCAGCAACACTCGTCCCCCTCTTCCAGCAACACTCGTCCCCCTCTTCCAGCAACACTGGTCCCCCTCATCCAGCAACACTCGTCCCCTTCTTCCAGCAACGATGACCTCTTCTGGCAGACCCTCTCTTCCCTCTTACGTCCCCTCTCAAACCCCCTGGAGGTAAGGAGTCCCTCTTGGTGCTTCGTTGTCATCTTCCACGGCGCACCAGTTCCTCTTACAGAGCAGAGGGTCTCTTGGCCCGTTCGTTCCTCCTCATACACAAGGACATTTCAACGGGTGGGAGAGGGCCCGCAGGCCGGGCCGGCCGATCTTGATTTACGAGCCTCTCCGACGGCATCGGACCAACACTTACAGGTCCCCGGCACCTGAGCTTACAGGCCAAAATCATGATAATCAGGTGTTGCATTCGTCGACGAGATGGAACATCCTCATGTCAATCTCTCTGGTGTTGAGTGGCTCTGGACCAACCAGCCATGTTGAGTAGCTCTGGACCAACCAGCCATGTTGAGTGGCTCTGGATCAACCAGCCATGCTGAGTGGCTCTGGACCAACCAGCCATATTGAGTGGCTCTGGACCAACCAGCCATGTTGAGTGGCTCTGGATCAACCAGCCATGTTGAGTGGCTCTGGACCAACCAGCCATGTTGAGTGGCTCTGGATCAACCAGCCATGTTGAGTGGCTCTGGATCAACCAGCCATGCTGAGTGGGTCCCTGAATCGCCTTCTCTTGGTCTCATTTCACGGCAATGGTCGCCCCCACACTTAACTCCAACCCTCCCTCCTCCAAGCCTCTCGGCTACTTCGTCACAAAACTCATGGGAAACTTACAACTTCGCTCATCAGAATCTGCAGGCAGGCAGGGAGGGAGGTAAAACGTTTTGCAATCAATACACAGTTTTAAAAAGCGGCGGCTCTAAGAATCTACAGTACGTGAATGCCTCAAGCTTACAGCAGCTCCCCAGGTCATACATATCTCGAAGTGTAAGAGCCACTTAAATTCTGGTGCTACGGAGGTGAGAGGACTCCCGTGTTTTCAGGAATGTCTAACATATATATATATATATATATATATATATATATATATATATATATATATATATATATATATATATATATATATATTAAATGTGTATGGGGGTGGGTTGGGCCATTTCTTTCGTCTGTTTCCTTGCGCTACCTCGCAAACAGGAGATAGCGATAAAGCAAAATAAAATAAAATATAAAAATATATTACATTTGTATCAGTGGACTTAGAGGTCACCTATACAAGCAGAGGAATAAATTATGAAAAAAATGACATCAAAAGATCAAAATGATTACGTTAAAGATGGCAACCCATCTACCTATTTCGAGACTCATGCAACCATAACAATATCCCACACATCTGATATCTTCTGTGATGGGATCAAGTGATGGAATATTAGAAAAACACCGAATACAAAATACCATTCCAGGAACGACATATCTTAAAAGAAAAAAGTATACAGATCACCTCTCCAGGAAGAACACATCTTAAAAAGTACAGAAAGTACCACCTCAAGGAAGATCATATGTGAGGAAGTACATGAAATCACTATTCCAAAGAAGGACATCACTAAGAATCAACGTAGAATACCTTTGCTAAGAAACGCGCATCTTAGAATGTACACACACACACACACACACACTACCTTACACCACAAACAAACAAACAAATGAAACACGACAAAAAAGGGAGGTATTGGCAAACCTCACTCAAACAAACAAAGAAAACTAAGACAAAACAGGAAGGTATTGGCAAACCTCACACAACAAACAAACAAACAAAAATACGACAAAACAGGAAGGTATTGGCAAACCTCACTCAACAAACAAACAAACAAACAAACAAACCATACGACAAAACCCGGGAGGTATTGGCAATGCACTTAAAGACGGCGAGAGATCATTTCGAACACACTGCGCTGCCAACACATCGGCTCGACGGCAAAGAAAACAAGAGCAGTTATAAACTCCACTGTCATTAAACTTCACAAATTACTTTGCCAGGACTCATTAGCGGGGCGAAACGCCCGGCAAGAAACATGACCAAATCAACTGTGTACTGTCATTAAATCCCACGCGCTTATATATATAAGTCTCCCAGGGACGTTGAGAGAGAGAGAGAGAGAGAGAGAGAGAGAGAGAGAGAGAGAGAGAGAGAGAGAGAGAGAGAGAGAGAGAGAGAGAGAGAGAGCACACACTTAGCAGAACCTTCATCTCCCGAACCACAAGTTTTCCAGTCGACGGTGATTTGGGAAGGACGCGAGGGCGTCTTAAGTTTTACGACGCGCTGCGAACGTTACCCCCCCCCCCCCCCCCCGTTTGAAGGACGGGGAGCGCGCGATGACAGCCTGTTGGATCAACGGGGGTCGCTCCTGTTACGGCAACTGTTTCATCCATGATAAGGTCTTATCGATATAAGACTCTAACCATTGTTTGATAACTTGAGCGCGACGGTGCGACTCTTAAGGACGACGGTACGACCCTTGGGCACGACGGTGCGACCCTTGGGCACGACGGCACGACTTAAGCACGACGGTTCGACCCTCGATCACGACGTACGACTCCTCGAGCACGACCCTTGGGCACGACGGTACGACCCTCGAGCACGATGAAGTACGACCCTCGGCCACGACCCTTGGGCACGACGGTACGACCCTCGACCACGGCGGTGTACGACCCTCAAGCACGGCGGTGTACGACCCTCGAGCACGACGGTGCAGTCCTATGGTTGGCAAAGGGGCTGGGACGCCTCCCCTGAGGAAGGCCTGCAACCTGGTCAGAGGACGTCTCCAAGGGGGTGTAGAACTTGCCTCCCCTGGACGCTGCCCCTCGGGAATTGCCCTGCTGGCCCTTGTCATCCGGAGCATAATATTCGAATATCTAAGAGCAGGTATTCAGGGTCTCTTATGAATATAACCCAAGATTAAAGAGGCTTTTATACTTATCATTCTTACGTTCCTGCCACGGAATGTGGTCCAATGCTCAGTGCAGATTAATATACGTTTATCCGTTGCAGATGTAAAACAAATCAGATCCCTGAGTAGGTAATTTCCAGCCACTAAACTTTAAACTTTAACCAAATCTTGATAACTACATTTACACACACACACACACACACACACACACACGCCTCGTATACGACCGTGCGACCCCTAAGCACGGACGTACGACTGATGGATATGACGGCCTAAGCCAATGCTTCACACCCGACTAATCTTAACAGCACATCACAAAAGGAGGAGGTTGTGTAATCAACCTGTTAATTACTCAAGCAGTCGACCCAATTCATAAGGGTCAGGTCGTGAGCCAGGTCACTTGACGCTAGTGGTCCAGGGGTCGCCAAAAGTCTTGGCTAAAGTGATGCCAAAAGTCGTGGTCAAAGTGGCGCCAGAAGTCGTGGCCAAGGATCGCACAAAGTCGTGGCCAAGTGGCACCCGAAGTCGTGGCCAAGGATCGCACAAAGTCTTGGCCAAGTGTCGTGGACCCAAGGGGTTCCTCGTACCTGGGTGCTCGCGGAGCAAAGGCCGTCCCTTTCAACAATTCCCTGTACGTGATCCTCCCATTCAAGATTTACCGTGAGTCCGACGCTCATAAACTACCGAGGAAAAGTGTCGTTATTCCCGACCTGAATTTACTTACCCTCGCGACCCAACTTCTCCCTCCTCCGCGCCCTCAACCCCCTCCTCCGCGCCCTCAACCCCCTCCTCCTCCCCCAATCTCTCGTGCATAAGTTGAGGGCCGACCCGACCAATCTTGCCAGCGAGAAGGGAGGGAGGGATGGAGCGACGGAGGGAGGGAGCGACGGAGGGAGGGAGAGGCCGTCGTCCCACTCCCCAACTTTCACAGCGGAGATTTTGGAGACTTGCCCCAAGAACTGAACTTGAGTCACCCAGTAGATGTGACTGAACCTCTTCCAAGTCTCACGGTGGACGTCTGACTGAACTCTCCCTCAAGCTTCCACGTCTGATTGAACTCTCGCTCAAGCTCTGACGCCTGACTGAACTCTCCCTCAAGCTTCGACGTCTGACTGAACTCTCCCTCAAGCTTCGACGTCTGACTGAACTCTCCCTCAAGCTTCGACGTCTGACTGAACTACGACATGTTTACCTTTAAAAACGACATGTTTACACTCCGGGGGGACAGGCGAGCGTCTGACCTGCCCTCGCGAGCCTTCGTACTTGACGTGACGAGCGGGGAGGTTGTGAGTGACGCCTACACCACAACATCATCGGCACCGTCACATCATCACGACCATCACAACACCTTCGTAAAGCCCCTGACGCAACCGCTCCAGAGTCACAACCCACTTGTTATTGACACCTCCCGCATCGAGAGCAAAGTTGGTTATGAACACGGCAAAAATGCCTCTGATCTAGCGATTCCTAAGAGCACAGTCAAACCCACTGTTTTAAACCTATTTGTATCACAATTCGGGGGAGGGAGTTGTCTATTCACTAGGTGGGCTTCTCCCATCTCTTGAACCTTCCCTACTATCGTACGACGTACATTCATGCATACTGTCTGCACTAACCATGTGTGTGTGGGTGTGTGTGTGTGCCACATCACGTCTACGTCACCCTTACACTAAACACTCCCCCCCTCAATCTCCACACTTGCAAGTGAGCCACGCCACCCTTTACCCCACCAAAGTACTTGAGGCCTTAAACAAGCGGGGCAGCGAGGCTCATAATTGTGCCCCCCCCCCCCCCCTCCGCCAACCACCCCCCCCCCCTCCCACCTCACATTATGTGGTAATGAGGCCTCACTAACCATTCTGGCCTGGGCACCCCCAGCCAAGTCTCGGACCTCACCCACGACACACTCTCATCTCCCGCTAACCCACGGCCACTCTCGTGCCTCGAGGCAAACAACGCACCCAAGAACATTAACGAACTCACTGCTGACGATGTGTCTTGAACTACTACGCTAACGAAAGAACGCACTCTATATACCACCAACAGACTCGCAGCTGCCAACCAACCCTATGTTTCAAAGACAACACACTGTACAACTTCAACAGACTCTACTAACACCAACCCTGCGCATAAATACTACACACACATAACCGAACAACACACTCTACAACATCAACAGACTCTACTAACACCAACCCTGCTCATCAACACCACACACACACACACACACACATAACCGAATAACACACTCGTCCAACTTCCAACAGACCCCTCTCCTCCACCAAGCCAACCCGGGACATCCGAGACTGAACGACCCGTATAAAATCAATAATAAGACAACATCTTCCAAGCAAATGTGTTAAAAATTATCGTTTATTCAACGCCACTTACTCCTGGTTCGGGGCCCGAGCGAGAGTCTGGGTTATAATTTGGCCCGTCTAGCTAAAGATTAACTGTCTGGCAGCTGACAGAGAGGAGGAATATTCTCCTCTCCAAGACCATGTTCATGATAGGAAGTAAGCAAATACCCGACACTAATTTTTTTTTTCCTTTTTTTTTCTTTTTTTTTTTTTTTTGCGACTGTGGGCGCTACGTCTTTTCCTGAAGCTGGCGAATATTCATGTGGGTGTGGGTGTGGGTGTGGGCGGTGTGGGCGGTGTGGGGGCGCCCTTATTCGCGGGAGGTCAGAGGACCTCGTGAATACTTGTATTATTCGACTCACGTAAGAAAGAGAGAGAGAAAAAATAATAATGATTTTTGGATTCGCGTTAAAATAATTTTCCCAGAGTCGCGTGAGGTAATTTATGTTCATACACGGTTGTTTAATGGTGTGTGTGTGTGTGTGTGTGTGTGTTGTGTGTGTGTGTGTGTGTGTGTGTGTGTGTGTGTGTGGCGGCGAGTGGTCTGGTTCCCCCCCCCCCCCCCCTCCCAGGCAGCAGCAGACGAACATTCTCAGTCACCAAGAAAATAGATTAACATGGCCACCCAAGCCTTCATGGTGTTCCCTGTGCCTTTGAATATATGAAACCCTGGCTGCATAACTATCAAGAGAAAGAGAAAGGGGGCATCATCAGACCCTTATTCTCTGAGGCAGCGCGCACACACACACACACACACACACACACACACACACACACACACACACACACACACACACACTATGTTCGTCATGAAGCTACGTCTCCATCTTTGCCTCTCTCACAGCTATAGATGGTTCGGTCTCTTCCATCATCCACGCCAGAGCTCCCCTTCTGAAGATCGAAAACATCCTTAGTTACGATGACATGGCCAATATTATTTTCATTATCATTACTACTACGACTACATTATCATTATCATTATTATCATTATCATTATTATTATTACTATTATTACGCCTGTGGGTAACGGAGAGAGACAACAGACCACCACAGACAGAACACAATCACAGACAGCTGAGACACGGGAGACAGAAAACAGAAGAACGTCAGACAGCTGCAGCTAAGACCCATCTCTGTACTAGACCACCACACAGCTGCAGCGAAGACCCACCGCTGTACTGGACCACCACACAGCTGCAGCGAAGACCACAACGCTGTACTGGACCACCACACAGCTGCAGCGAAGACCCCACCGCTGTACTGGACCACCACACAGCTGCAGCGAAGACCCCACCGCTGTACTGGACCACCACACAGCTGCAGCGAAGACCCCGCCGCTCCGTAAGACCACAAGACAGGTGCAGCATGAAGCAAAGACCCCTCTGCTATAAAAAAAAAAGACCACCAAACAGCTATAATCAAAGACCCACTAGCTCTAGAAAGACCGCCAAGCAGCTGTAAGCCAAAACCCGCCGCGGTATACGACAGCTGCGTCAAAGACCTTTGGGAGAGTGTGTGCAACATCTTCCTCCACCTTCCTTCCTCCAAAAAAAAATAAATAAAACCCTACAGCAGTGGCAATAAAGAGCCAAACCACCATCGCCGCTAGATCAAGAGGCATTGAAGACCTCGGCCAACCAGCCAGCAGCAGGAGGCCAGCAGCAACGAGGGGCGAGAGGACCGATCGTAATGTTGTGTTAACGGCGGGCTGTATCTTACAGGAAGGAGGTTTCATGATTACACTCTTGGGCATCGCTGCCGCTTCTAAACCTCCCACACTCCTGTCCGGCCAAATACGCCTCACTGTATTTACTATTACGAAACTTTACCTGGACTCTTTCTTTTTTCTCTATTTCTTTTTTTTTTTTCTCCTCGGGGGAGTTTTTCTTTTATTTTCTTTTATTTTATTGTATTTTCTTGTATTTTCCTTTACGGCGAATATTCTTTCCTCGACTTCTAATCACAAGAGAAAGGGTGAAAAAAAAAAAAAGAAAATATACGAGAGAGGAGGAGAGGACTGGACTAAGAGGAGGAACGCCCAACTCCTCCTCAGAACGACTGAGCACGACGGAGGCGAAACGACCGGACGACGCTCCGTGAGCGACGACGGCACGACGCTCCTCAAAGCACGACAAGTGAGCGACGACGGAGGGTGGGTAGGTATGGGTCCCCCCCTCCCCCACCTTTCTTCCCCCGCCGTGCGCGCGACGACACGACCCATCTGCACGACAGTGAGGCCCACGACCCATCTACACGACAGTGAGGCCCACGACCCATCTGCACGACAGTGCGGCCCACGACCCATCTGCACGACAGTGAGGCCCACGACCCATCAGCACGACAGTGAGGCCCACGACCCATCTACACGACAGTGAGGCCCACGACCCATCTGCACGACAGTGAGGCCCACGACCCATCTGCACGACAGTGCGGCCCACGACCCATCTGCACGACAGTGCGGCCCACGACCCATCTACACGACAGTGAGGCCCACGACCCATCGGCACGACAGTGCGGCCCACGACCCATCTACACGACAGTGCGGCCCACGACCCATCTGCACGACAGTGCGGCCCACGACCCATCTGCACGACAGTGCGGCCCACGACCCATCTGCACGAAAGTGCGGCCCTTGAGAGCGCACACGACGGCACGGCCCTCCGGGTAATGTGCCAAGGCGCATGTAACGCGAACCAGTAAGGATCAGTTGCAACACTACCACACACACACACACACACACAACACACACACACACACACACACACACATACACAACACACTCAACTGTTGACACGTGAAATACTTATGCAACTGATATCCACACAAAACACATTCGCAATGATATCTGCAATGCTAAAGGCCGGCAATGCGTTGCAAAATCGACGCATTTCACACACAACACACACACACACACACACGACAGATTGCTACACACGCTTTAAGCCTTCGCCGAAAAAATATCATATATAAAACACCCTGACCCACATCGAACACAAAGCTAAGTTTGCTGTGTTCTTACGACAAGCGAACGGAAGTGGAAGAGGCCAGACCTTGGATTAATGATGATGATGATGATAATGATAATAATAATAATAATAATGATAATAATAATAATAATAATAACAATAATAATAATAATAATAATAATAATAATAATAATAATAATAATAATAACAATAATAATAGAAGAAGGAATGGTAAATAATCTTGAGGACTTTTAAAGAGATATTTCAAGATTCCTTTTCCCATGGAGAATAAAAAAAGGGGAAGGAGGAGTACAGAGACACAAGATCAATAAAGAGCATAAACAGTATCAAATCAATAGGATTTCCCACCTATGCCAAACAACATTGCGGATACTACCCAACCCGCATTTCAAGCTGTAATCACCAGACGCCTGATGGCCAATCTGCCAACAGACCTCTCATCGAGGGGGTCGTTAAGCAACCTCATTAAGCCATCCTCGTCTCCTCCATAAAGACTTATCAACCAACCCCTTCCTCCCTGAATATCGCCAGGGCGAGCGACAGGTCCTGGCAGTGCGTGCTGGCGTGCAGTATGCGCGTTTTCATGGCCTGGTTTTAAAAGCGTGTGGTGTGTGTTTAAAACGCGAGCGTCCCGCGATAGCGACCATGAATTCGCGCGCCCACCGTAATAATCCCCCCCCTTTTTTTTTTCTTTCTTTCTTTCAAACCTTCTTTGTACGGGGTTCGAGCCTTGACCACGAGGTTACGACCCTTTGGGTTACAATGATGGCCTGGTCTTTGACCTGGGGTATGAGCCTTGACCACGACGGTACGACCCTTTGGGTTCTAATGATAGTCCGACCTTTGACCCGGGGTATGAGCCTTGACCACGAGTGTACGACCCTTTGGGTTATAATGGCCTGACCCTTAAACATCAGGGTCAAAGGCCAGGACACTGTTTGAAACCAGGTGTTGTTAAAACCGTGTTAATGATGATGGCGGTTTAAAACACCTCTCTCTTAATCAGGATAAGTGCAACTTCAACCAACCCACCCACCCACCCACCAGCGAAGAAAACGGGGAGCTGGAAGATCTAATCCACTGATCCGGGCCGTCGGAAAGGCATGTGGCACATTGTGTATGCCCGGCATCGCACCGCTTTATCAAGGGCCCGACAGCCACTTGACAAGCGATGGTCCTCCACAACGAATGAGGCCTCGACCCCCGGTCGATTATATCCTCGACATCCCGAGAACTATAAAGCACCTTTATATATATATATATATATATATATATATATATATATATATATATATATATATATATATATATATATATGCCACAAAACACACAAGAGGGAGATGAAAATGTACACCCATGCAAACAGATGTCCTCGCGTGGGAACGTCATACCGCCGAGATGGTACCCTGTGTCCTCTCTCTCTCTCTCTCTCTCTCTCTCTCTCCTCCAAAGAACCACTTTTTTTAGGGGGGGGGGGGAGGAGGGTCAGGCATTTTACGTGTTCTAAGAGCATTAACGTCTTTTAGGCCCAAACTCACGTAATTGTTTATCCAGAACCCCATCCATCCATCCATCCATCCACCACCTCTCCTCCGTGCCGTCTCCCCCTTTGTATGGGGGGAAAGACGAATCAACGACCTGCTTCTGCTTTCGATCTCGCGTCTGTCTCTCAGTAGACAGCCCATTACGGAGGGTCGGGGCCGCCAAAGACATCCACCAGCATGTTGCCTGGCCGTCTTGGCAGCTGGTCGAAAGACATTTCCCATTTCCCAGATAATGGCAAACCGGCTTGTCTGTGTCATACACGAGAGCAACGGGCGTCCACTAAAACATAATCCTTTCTATATCATAGAGTTAACGCTCATTTACTCTCATTTAGTTCCCCTAAGGCGTTAGATTATCATTGTTACTGTTATTACCATTATTAGTGTTAACATTATCCTTGCCTCTGTCACCACATAACCCCCACAGCCCCTTCTCCAGGCACTCCTCCAGCTTCAAGGCAGCGCTACGTTCAGTAGCAGGGGAAAGGATGGACTTCTTCTGGGACCGGAACTCGAGACTGTGCTCCGCTGATCAGAAAAAACCCTCGCCGGAGGGTGACTTTATCACTCGCGGCGTAACCACACAAGCAGAGGAGTCCGGTAACACCTTCGCATACGTGTATATAATCAGGGTAGTTGTGGCAACCCAGCGTGGAACGATGGCGACGACGAAGAAGAAGAAGAAGAAAGACGTCATGGAACGCTATGGACAGAAGGAGTCCTACCATGACCTGGGCCCGGGTAGTTAAACCCAAAATCTCACTCCAGCGCGGATGATCCCACAAGCCCGCGATGACTGGGACCATCCCGGGGGACTTATCCCAACAGACACAACAGACCTGGGGAATATATCTGGGAGACAATACATATCGGTCGGATGACCTAGAGCAAGACGAGAGACGCTCAATCCTCCTCCCAACTCAATATTCACCTCCAGATTCGAAGATATCATTTCTGGAGAGGTAAACTGACCCATCCACAACATGGTTGGGGCGCCCGCACCACCAAGACCACAATGTTTCAAACTGTAACCTCCTCCCCCTACAGAGCGGCGTACTGAGGGCTGTACTACCAAGCCAAGCAAGCAACCCAGCAAGGCAAGCAAGCAACCAAGCAAGTACACCCTGTAATCCATGTGTACTCAATACACGACGCCATCCCACTTGAAAAACACCACCGAAAAACACCACTGAAAAACACCACTGAAAAACACCACTGAAAAACACCACCGAAAAACCCCACTGAAAACCCCCACTGAAAAACACCACTGAAAACACCACTGAAAAACACCACTGAAAAACACCACTGAAAACACCACTGAAAAACACCACTGAAAACACCACTGAAAAACACCACTGAAAACACCACTGAAAAACACCACTGAAAAACACCACTGAAAAACACCACTGAAAACACCACTGAAAAACACCACTGAAAAACACCACTGAAAAATACCACTGAAAACACCACTGAAAAACACCACTGAAAAATAGTAATGTCACCATGCCAAAGAGAGCAGCGATGACCGGCTCGTCTGCGAGTAACGGAGGTAACTCACTGTGATGGGTCGTCACAAGCTGAGGGCGCGAAAAAGAGAGGTCAAGCTCCAAAGAGATGGAGCTTGAAATGATGAGAACCAAAGAAGAAAAAAAGAAAAGACAAAACCTCCTCAAGTTAAGTCAGTCGAGAAAACACGCGTGTCTGCCACCAGCCAGCCAGCCAGCCTGCCTGCCTCGAGCTCTGTAACCCTCAGTCTAATGCTGGGAGAGAGAGAGAGAGAGAGAGAGAGAGAGAGAGAGAGAGAGAGAGAGAACGCCTGGGTACGACAGAAGGGAACAGGGGGGGAACGGAACGGAATTAAGAGTGAAAGGTGGATCTCTGGAACGAAACGGGTGAAATCTGCTGGTGGGGAAAGGTGGGATGGGGCGGGATGGGATGGGGTGAGGGGAAAGAAACAACTATTACCTGAGCAAATCTAAGAAGTCTGGACCCCCTGGGAAAAAAAGGGGGAGGGCGGGAGAGAGGAGGAGAGAGAAGGAGGGAGCCGGGAACCATCTTCGGTAATGTTATTCGCCACGATTTATAAACAGACTTAGGAGAGGGTGATCACCCTCCCTCCGGTCGCAGGTGAATAACCCGAGGCACTGCCAGACTTCCTAAATCACGGGAGCTGAGCAATACCTGGGTATGGTTCAGCAGCCGTCACTCCTACAAAAAAGAAAAAAAATGGAGGGTGGAAAAAAACATTTATACAGTTTAAAAAGAAAATGAAGTGGGCGGGTCGAGACGTCCCGGAGCTCATAAACTGTGACGCTGGGATCACGGCCGTGTTTAAAATCTGGCGAGGAAGGAGAAGGAGGACAAAAAAAAAACAAAAAAAAAAGATACAGTGGTGAGGAAGGTGGAGATACAAGAAGGGAGGGAAGAAGAAGACAAAAAGGATGCTCTAGTGAGAGACCAACGTTGAGATTAAAATCGAACTGAATAGTACTAAAGACGTAGGAATGGTTAAAACAGACGCGGGGGTGGGAAGGGGTGAGGGGGGGCACACATGAGGAGACAGCACACAGCTGATAAGACTCACATCGACAAACATACTCAAAAAAGAAAAGAAGAAAAAAAAAAAAGGCATTTCTAAAGTCTTGGTTTCTTGCAGGGCAGGCAGGGTGAGGGAGGGAGGGGTCGTCCAAAGGGGAGGGTGGGCGACCTCAATGAGGTCGTCTTACACAGGATTGTCTTCCATCCATCCCCTCCCCCACCACCACCACCCAAAAGAAGAGTCCAAAATGAAGGTTGACCAGCAGGAAACACCGGATCAGAGAGACGTTGCTCTCTTGTTTTAAGAAAACCCCCGGGCCTTCCTTGGTCTGATACTGTCTCGCCCTCGCGTTTACCATCACTCTCTCTCTCTCCCTCTTTCGTTACCAAGACCACAAGAACTGTGGAGGAAGATGGGAGGCAACACATGCGTGCTCTGCAACACAA
Organism: Panulirus ornatus; assembly: GCF_036320965.1. NCBI lineage: Eukaryota > Metazoa > Arthropoda > Malacostraca > Decapoda > Palinuridae > Panulirus > Panulirus ornatus. Next base: position 7,082,874 of record NC_092248.1, on the reverse strand, counting down.
ACTGGTCCACTGTTGATTAAAGGAGATTTTACCACTTGTATCTGTCTTAAATACAATATACGGAGGTAAGGAATGTTGCCAAATCCCTTCAGGAGGCTACACAATAGTGCGCGCGTTAACTTGCCAATAAAACCTAACTGGCACTCACACTGTATCCAACACTGCTCACAAAAGCATTAATTAGAGTAATTATCTCTCAACACCCGCCGGGGAGGGGAAAAAAAATATACTCGTAAAAACAACAACATTTGGGCGCCTAATGCGGGCCATACACCCCACTGGTTCACGCCTCAGAAGGCTCAGCCAATCATCGCGCTCTTTGGGAAAGATCGCCGGCTGAGGCGCGTCAGGGGACGACACGTCACGCCGTGTGTGATGCGTGAGGCGCCTGCCGTGCCCTACATCCTAACTCATCTTCGTTGTTGACCACAGGATCATCAAGGCGTCCCGGACGGCCATTAAGCATCTATCTCTGCAGTGATATGAGGACTCAGAACACTGGAAAGAAAATGTAACGCGATAAGAGACGGCGCAGAAGCGGGAGAGAAGATATACAAACAGGAGAGGATATAATGATGATAAATGGCGCTGTAGGAAGACATGCTGATGAAAATGGAAAAGAGTGTCACAAAGATAACGAAGAGACAGCAAGAGGAAGATAAGATAAAGCGGGACCAGAGCGGTGATAATGTATAACAGAGAAACTGTGATATATATATATATATATATATATATATATATATATATATATATATATATATATATATATATATATATATATATATATATAAACGATGTAAGACGGAGCCGTGGGTCCGGTGGAACTGGGTAATGATGCGAGTGGGGAAGTAATGAGGGGGATATAATGAGGGACGGGGCAACAGAAGGATATAATGAGGCAAGACGAAGGTAGAAGAGGAGGAGGAGGAGGAGGGAGAAAATGCGATAATGGGAGACAGGGTGCACGAACGATACAATGCTGAAACACGAAGTAACGGCAGGAAGGGGGGAGGGGGGAAAGGAGTATACTGACCCAAGACACAGCAGGAAGGGAGTATACTGACCCAAGACACAGCAGGAAGGGAGTATACTGACCCAAGACACAGCAGGAAGGGAGTATAATGACCCAAGACACAGCAGGAAGGGAGTATACTGACCCAAGACACAGCAGGAAGGGAGTATACTGACCCAAGACACAGCAGGAAGGGAGTATAATGACCCAAGACACAGCAGGAAGGGAGTATACTGACCCAAGACACAGCAGGAAGGGAGTATACACTGACCCAAGACAGCAGGAAGGGAGTATATGCTGACCCAAGATACAGCAGGAAGGGAGTATACCGACCCAAGACACAGCAGGAAGGGAGTATACACTGACCCAAGACAGCAGGAAGGGAGTATATACTGACCCAAGATACAGCAGGAAGGGAGTATATGCTGACCCAAGACACAGCAGGAAGGGAGTATACATTGACCCAAGACAGCAGGAAGGGAGTATATACTGACCCAAGATACAGCAGGAAGGGAGTATATACTGACCCAAGACACAGCAGGAAGGGAGTATACTGACCCAGGACACAGCAGGAAGGAAGGGGGTAAGGGAGTATAATCCCCCCCTCCACATGTGCCTCACCACCCACAGTTAACCACCAAGTTCTCACGAAGAACGCCTGGTTTCACCAACCCAACCAGCCCTGGGCCGCCCCGCCCCCTTACCCTTCCGTGGGTGGAAAAATGGCGAACACCGAACGCATTCGAGCATCCTGGCCTGCATCCTGGCCCGGCCGCCCTCAGCACAGGAGGCCGAAGACGCCCCTCCCTCTTAAGAGACGATGGAGCATCCTGCGGACGATGGAGCATCCTGCGGACGATGGAGCATCCTGCGGGCGACCACAGTTCCGGGAACAGATCCCACGCTCGGCAGCCCGGGACTAAACCCGCCACAACCTTTGGTCCTCTCTTCCTTCTGGCTGGGAGGAGGAGGAGGAGGATAGGTGGGGTAGGGGAAGGGTGGAAAGGGAGACGGATAGAAAGCAAGGCAACAGACAGGTAAGAAGAAGAAGAAGAAGAAGAAGAAGAAGAAGAAGGAGAGAGAGAGAGAGAGAGAGAGAGAGAGAGAGAGAGAGAGAGAGAGAGAGAGAGAGAGAGAGAGAGAGAGAGGAGGAGGAGAGAAATGAATGAAAATTGAAGGAAGGGAAGTGATAGGCGATGAAAGAAGCAAGGGGCAGTCATCATCAGCTGCTGCATCATGACCTCGCTGAGCCTGGAGCAGCCAGGATGATGAGAAGGAAGGAAGGAAGGAAGGACGGAAGGAAGGATGGAAGGAAGGAAGGAAGGAAGAGGAGGAGGATAACGAGGAGGAATAAGAGGATGATGATCCAGAGAAGTGGATGATAGAGAGGATGATAAACCACAGGAACTGGATGCGGAACCGCGGAAGGAACGCCATCCGTCCTGACGTAAAGGAGGAGGGGGTGGGGGGGGGAAGAAGGAGGAGGAGGGGGGGAAACGGTAAATCGAAAACGGGAAACGTGGTGGGGGGGGGAGGGCGCAGAAGAGGGATAAATTCTGCCCTCTATATATAGGCCAATCGAGAGAGAGAGAGAGAGAGAGAGAGAGAGAGAGAGAGAGAGAGAGAGAGAGAGAGAGAGAGAGAGAGACAGACGTGACACAGACCATCTGTGCCACGGGAGAACGGGATAGAGAAGCCAGGGTGTGAGAAAGAATGATCATCTACGCCACGGGAGAGAGGGCAAAGCAGGCAGCAGCTAGACGTAAACGAACCACAGACAAGATTATGATGACGAACTCGGTCCCATCATCATACGATAGTCTGGGCGACAACTGCACCACGCAACGGGCAGCGCAGATGCAAGATAAATGGGAGCGGGAGACAAGAGGAGATGATAACAGCAGAAGGAACACAAAGGTGAGGGGTTGAAGGTGATTAAAAAAACCCACACACACACACACACCCACGTTGGTCAAACACAGAGGCATGAGGATCAGCTTCCCTCCCTCTCACTCTCTCTCTCATGATGAGTGTGGACACGGGGGAAACCCAGAGGAAACAGTCGTCGGGATCATACTGGATTACGGAGGGCGCTTTGGGAAAGGTGGTTTAAAGAGAATGAAAAGAGGAATGGAGATAAGGAGGAGGAGGAGGAGGAGGAGGAGGAGGAGGAGGAGGAGGAGGAGGAGGAGGAGGAGCAGCAGCAGCAGCAGCAGCAGCAGCAGCAGCAGAAGAGCTGCTCCCGTTAATACAAGTTAGACGAGGGAGTGAGGGAAAGATCACAATATACGAGAATTGGCGAGAAGATTTACTGTGTGTGTGTGTGTGTGTGTGTGTGTGTGTGTAATTAACTATTTGTATTCTACGGGGGAGGAGTTCCATACTCGTGTGTGTGTGTGTGTGTGTGTGTGTGTGTGTGTGTGTGTGTGTGTGAGTGTGTGTGTATAAGTGGCTCACATCATCGAGTCTTCCCTTGCCACAACCTCGGCCGACACATGAGGCCTGATATCAGATAAGAATAACTAGACACGGCGCGTTTATCATAGCCACAACCCTGTCTAAATTCACCCGTCACTCGCACAGCTGTGACCCCACTGTACCACACCGTACCACACTGTTACCACACTGGGGTTGTAGGCGCCGACCGCCAGGTATGGACGACCCGTTAATCCTTCGGCCAAGCAGGCAAGACAAAGATAACGAGCCACCTCCTCTTAACGAGCCATCAAACGACACGCAGGAGGTACGTGGGTCATGTACTGCGCCACCTCCCGCGTGAGCGAGGGAGCGTCAAGTACAGACGACAGAGCCGTAGGGGAGGGAATAAATTCCTCACTTGCCCCCTTGCTCTGTTCCTTCTTCTGGAGAGTAATACAGGAAGGGAGGATTTACAGCCACTCATGCTCCCGGACCCTTTTAGTCGCCTTCTACGACACACGCAGGGAATACGTGGGCAGTATTCTCTCTCTCTCTCTCTCTCTCTCTCTCTCTCTCTCTCTCTCTCTCTCTCTCTCTCTCTCTCCTATCCCAGGGATAATATATATCCCAACCTCTTTATAACTATGCTCCAGCTCACGTCTTTCTCAACCACCACGCAAGCAGGAGCTGGGAGAAGGCAGCAAGCAAGCATTTCCGCCCAGTGACTCCAAATCACCGCTTTACTCTCGCCTTCAATTAATCACCCGATGATCAACGAGGGGTTGGGAGGAGGGGAAAGGGTTTGGAGGTGGGGAGGAGGGTGGAGATATAACATTCATACCAAATCCAGGTAAATCGCGTGTTCCTTGGCACCAGTCCACGGTCGGAGAGGTTCACACCACACCACACCATCGCCATATCACATCACACCACACCACTACCACACCACGATCGGAAAGGTTCACACCACACCACACCATCGCCACATCACACCACACAACACCACACCACCGCCACACCACACCACCGCTGCACCACACCACACTACACACCACACCCGCTCCTCCTCCTCCTCCTGCTCCAGTCAAGCCCTCACACCACACGCTCTTAACTGCATCACGAACATGCATCAATTTCTCCTTTACGAGTTAATGAGGTATTGCCATTTATTACCTCAGCTCCTCTCGCGAAGGGAAAACAGGGACAGGGAGGGTTTGCAGTGGGGGGCCGTGATCTCTCTCTCTCTCTCTCTCTCTCTCTCTCTCTCTCTCTCTCTCTCTCTCTCTCTCTCTCTCTCTCTCTCTCCCAAGCCCTTCCCTTTTCGACCCCCCGCCGGTCAATAATACCTTGCGGTATTTGACGTGATGGAAATGAGCAGAGCGTCACATGATGGACGCCCAACGCCAGCCCAGGCCAGCCTCCACGCTGTACTTAATCACTTTCGACACACGGGGGAAAAAATTATATATATATATATATATATATATATATATATATATATATATATATATATATATACACACACACAGACCACAGAACAAATAAATATTCCTAAACAAATTGGCAGTGGAGGAAGGGATCCTTAAATACTGGTCGACGAACCTAAACTGCTGTAGGACAGAGGTACCTAAAAATTAGAGTAGAAAAAATGACCTTAAAATACATTAGGACAGAGAACCATGAAATACTACAGGACAAAGAGCTTTCAAATACAGAAGGATAAAGGTGTATATACGTGTATATATATATATATATATATATATATATATATATATATATATATATATATATATATAAATATATATATACAGACACACACACCAGCACCACCAGCATCTGGCATGCGCCTCACGTATCTATAATCTGCCACACACGCTCAACAGTTTGTTTAACGGCGTAAAGACTGGTTGAAAGCCACCGCCGACCAAGCTGACAGGACATGTAATAGTAATCCTCCGACACCAGAGCCAACAACACATCCACACATGGCTCTCGTAAGCTGTCCACGGCGGCTCCTCCTCCTGCACGCGGATATATATATATATATATATATATATATATATATATATATATATATATATACGTGTGTCTTTGGGGGTTTGTCAGAAAGTTGTGGCATGTGCCTGCGGAAACTGGCCCAAGAGGTTTTTTGTTCTTTTGTCAAGAACACGAGGAGGAGGAGGAGGAGGAGGAGGAGGAGCAGCAGGAGAAGGACAAGAAGAAGAAGATGATGATGAAGAGGAAGAAGAAGAAGAAGACAAGAAGAAGAAGAAGAAGAAGAAGAAGAAGAAGAAGAAGAAGAAGAAGAAGAAGAAGAAGGAGAAGACGAAGAAGATGATGATGATGATTTTGATGGAAAGAGAAAGACAATAAAGAAGACGTAGGAAAATCATATAACGAGTAACCTCAACAGAGCAGACACCCCCACAACGCACACCACACCACACCACCCTAACCCTCACACACCCTCACACACACACACACACTCCTCCGCTTCCCCTGACATCACCCCTTCCCCCTTCATCCACAGATCCTAATAAGCCGCCACCCCTCACCCTAACACTGAACATCTGTAACATTTAGCTCCCACACCAAAGCCAAATTCTACCAATAAAACGGTAACCTCGATACATTTTTTTTTTCATACTATCCGCCATTTCCCGTGTAAACGAGGTAGCGTTAAGAACAGAGGATTGGGCCTTTGAGGGAATATCCTCACCTGGCCCCCTTCTCTGTTCCTTCTTTTGGAAAATTAAAAAAAAAACGAGAGGGGAGGATTTCCAGCCACCCGCTCCCTCCCCTTTTAGTCGCCTTCTACGACACGCAGGGAATACGTGGGAAGTATTCTTTCTCCCCTATCTCCAGGGATATAACTTCGATATATATATATATATATATATATATATATATATATATATATATATATATATATATATATATTACGTCCCTAAAAAAAGAGGGCTTACATGCCCCCACATAAACTTCACATCACATATATCGTACATAGATCACCTCCCCGAAAAAAAAATTGAAATAAGATATAGCCTTGATGACCCCCTAAAGATCCTCCTGAGCCAAAAAGGTTGAAAATGATATAGCAAACGGTCCAGCCAGGCCATAAACTGTCATGAAGGATAAAAGACATGAAATGAGACCCCTTTTCTCTCTCTCTCTCTCTCTCTCTCTCTCTCTCTCTCTCTCTCTCTCTCTCTCTCTCTCTCTCTCTGGTTCGGCAATTTCTCCCGTCATGTCCTTCACCAAATGGTTTCCGAGTCATCTTTATAATCGTCTTAAACTGTCTGGCCGCCAGAAATGAAAAAGACTCTGGGGGCCTCATAGGGAAAAAAAAAAAAAAAAAGGAAGACAATGTAGTTGAAGCACACACACACACACACACACACACACACACACACACACACACACACAGACACACACACACACTCACACACACACACAGACACACACACAGACACACACAGACACACACACAGACACAGACACAAACACAAACACACACACACACACACACACACACACACATATATATATATATATATATATATATATATATATATATATATATATATAATATTACAACTCCTCGAGGCATCTGCTTCCTTTTCCACTCGTCCCACACCAACCTGCGCGCCTGGGTGCCCCCGTTTTCCATTGCCCCACCAAACAGCCTGGGAAGGAACCAAGTGGGTCTGCTACCCTTACAGCTCTCCCATGCGCGTCCATCGTGTAGGGTTCCCTTGGAGGGGCGGGTCTATGAGGAGAGGAGCAATTCATGAAAGGGGGTGTGTTTCATGAAGGGGGAGGAGGGTGTTTGAGGGGGGGAGGGGCATCCTGAGGCGTGTTGGTTACGGAGGCGTTGTCTGAAAGGGGGTTGAAGCCTTCGGTGGGGAGGAGGGAGGGTTTGTGTGCTGGAGGGCTGCCTAGGGTGTGTGTGTGTGTGGGGTGGAAGGGGTTGGTTGGTTGGTTTGCAGTGTGGAGGGACTGGGGTTTTAGGAGTCGAGGAAGTCGTGAGGGGGCATCTGCCGGAGGGTTCTTAAAAAAAAAGGGAAGTGGTTTTAGAGGAGTTGGAAAGTTCAAGAGGGGATTTAAGTAGAGGGTTCACATGAGAAGTTCACCACAGGGACGGGCTTAAGAAGTTGATGCCTCGCACCTGTCGTAGGCGTTGATTCGATTTTAAGGGACCTGGTTCGATTTCAAGGGACCTGATTCGATTTAAAGGGACCTGATTCGATCTTGAGGGACCTGATTCGATTTTAAGGGACCTGATTCGATTTTTAGGGACCTGATTCGATCTTAAGGGACCTGACTGATTCGACTTTCAGGACGAATCAGCGAGAGACCTAAAATGTATCTCGGGGTCCTGTTCCCCTTACGGCAGGAGACAGGGGAAGGGAAAGGACAGGAGACAAGGGGGGTGGAAAGGACAGAGGAGACAGTGGGAGGAAATGACTGCACTGCCCGCCTCCCCCTCACTGTCCTACCACCAATAGGCAAATCAGTGCTGGCCATCTGCCACCACTGCACCCTCACAACTCCACAAGTACTCACTCTCTCGTTCTATAAAAGAAAAATCCCTTGAAATCCGCTCAAGACCCGGATGGAATTCGATCATTCCAATATCGCAAGACCCTTTTTTTTTTCTCTCTCTCTCCCGGGGGCTCAAAAACCCTCTGAAAGTAATCTAAAGGAATGAAACTCAAGTCTACTATGTAATCCCTTATTTTTTTGCCTCGGGGGCGCTGCATCCCTCGAAAATATCCTCAAAGGCAGGAAACTCGATTATTCCAATATTCATGACCCCCTATTCCGGGTCGCCAAGAGGCCTAATCCGAAACAGCGTGTGTGTGTGTGTGTGTGTGTGTGTGGATAAACCAGTCAAAACATCCGCGGCGACTAATCTAGTTAGCGACCCAATATAGCGAGAGGCGAGATCCAACCCTTGTGCTATCATTACACGCACACACACACACACACACACACACACACACACACACACCCACATATATATATATATATGGACACATGGGCCGCCCCGGACTCTACTCGTGAAAACATTTAGATTGGCAGAGATTTTTAGGTCTGGGTTAATTATAGATAAGAGAGAAGAAGACGAGCCTGGGTTCTTATTACTTTTTTTTCTTTCTCCTTCTTCCTCTAGAAAGAAAAACATACGGCGAGAACGTGTATTTTTGACACGTCAGGAGGGTGAGGGGAGTGGGGTGGG